>NC_081826.1:108645000-108942500 GCF_030867095.1 Alligator mississippiensis
GCAGGACTTGACTTCATATGAAAGCATTACACAGAACATGTTAATCTGTTTATTTTTAAGTGATTTTTAGTAATTTGTATCAGTGTTTCAAAAAGACCTTCCACAAAGACAAATACAAAAAACCCAGCAAATTTGCAAGTTTGCAAAGGTACTATGCATACTGTGTGTATAGTATACATTAGTATACAAAGCTGCAGGGCACACTCAAGCCTGCTCAGAGATGTTAAACACAACATGAAGTAATTCATGACAATATATAGATGATGAACAATTTCTTGGTAGGCATGGAACAGCATTTACCTTTAAAGTATGAATTTTATGCTGGCATGTTGGGTATTACAGCTAGTTAGAAAGATTTATACTTAAAATTGATTAATTAATTAATGGAATTAATATTTAATTAATTATAATTGCAATTTCTTTTTTATAGCCTTTCTATTCCCTTGCTTTGATAAGTTGATGAACTCAAATGGTAGAGAAAAGACCATGATACAAAAATCCAAGAAGAAAAAAAAATTATTATAAAGAGAAATCTCTATAAAAAGAAAAAATGTTTTACTTCAGTAACAAAATTAAGCAAAATTTTGAACTTAAATGGAGCTAATTCTAATTTAAAAATTGAACTGAAATGTATTTACTTCAAAATGAAAGGCTAACTGGTGTAATTCCCACTGTTTTTCTATATATTGGTTTTTGGGTTTTGTTTTTTGCTTTCTTGCTCTTAGTGACAGTTACCCAACTAATTCCTGCACTATGTGACCAAAAGGTATTCTGTAGGTGTGTCTACATGTGCTCATTTACTGTACAGTAACCAAAATTACTCTGCAGAATGAGTGCATGTCTACACGTGCATGCCTGTACTGCACTGTAAATATAGTGACTTATGCTGAATTGAGCCTAAATTTGATACCTGCATCATGCAGGTATCAAATTTATGCCCAATTAGTTACTGCACAGTAACGCGCATTTAGATGCCTTACTGCGCAGTAACATTGTGTGTGTGGACTGACGTGGGACTAAAGTTAGTCCACACGTCAGTCTGCACACAGCGTTAATATGCTTTAATACCTGCACATGTAGACGCTGGTCTATCCCTGCTTACGGCACACTAACTTACTGTTAAGTAAATTTAAGCCGACGTAAATTCTCATGTAGACATGCCCTGTGTGTAGGATACCATCTTGGAATGCCTGTTGCATTAGGGGCTAAATTTTCAAAACCAGGCTCTAAATTTGCAAGTGTATGTTTTGACATGCAAGTTTGTTTATAAAATATTGATGCTAATGTTACAAAGTTTAGATTTGCCTGCGCAAGGAGCTTTTCTAAACACCTAACTACGTGGAAACTAACTACCTGTGAACATTTGGCATAAACTGTCCTTAAAGCCAATGGATGATTTTCTCTATTTCTGTAGCCAAGGGACCTTAGAATTGGGAATGCTGCCACCAGGGAATCAGTGCTTTACCTGTGGCTTTGGCAATTTTATGAGTGTGTATATAGGCTGGAGGTAGAGGAGTAGGAGCTGCCACCTGTGGCATTCTTTTTTTCATAGGCAATTAATATCTCATTAACTTTGTTTTTTACTAATGCTGCTGAAATCACTTATAGCTCAGGCTCTGCACTAATTTCATAATGGATTGCTTGTACAGGTATAAGTGGAGGTGACTGCAGGGTCTGTGGAAGGTGGGAATGAGCCAGAAAAGTTGCACAGTATGTGTGACCCTTTAGGACCTGTGTGGCCTCTCTATGTACTGTGTATTAGAGGGGTCCACATCCCACATGATAGTCTATGAATCCTAAAAGTCCTTCCTCTGAAAGAAAGTATGAAGGAAACTATTAGATTCATCTGAAGCAGCACTCTGGCTCCTTGGTTCCCTTCCCATTTTTGTCATTGCAGGAAAGGGGATAATTTGGGTCCACATTAGTAAAGTGACTCATTTTGTTTTTAAAGCTGTTTTATAATTTCACTGGGTTGGTCCAAGATTAGCATTATTATTCTATAATGGCACTTTACGTGGGCCTTAAGAGATGAATCTGCTTAGCCATGCTAGCACTTACTGAGTAAAAATGCTACTGTGAATCGATAGATTGTATTTATAGGCAATGGGGCAAAATTTTAGATGGTATAAAAATACTAAAAACTGAACATTTACATGCTTTCAAAGTAGTGAGCCTGCCAAATCATTTTCTAATTGTTCCAAAGTTTGAAACAAAGGAATATCATTGAAGATGAATAACATCAGTTTTACTTCAATTTCTGTAGTAATCCCCAGACTTGGGGTTTTTGTTTTTTAATATCATGAAAGTTTTAGAAACAAACAGTACTGAATTGCCACTGGTACTGAGTAGTAGGGCTTTTATTGTTGCCTGGGCTTTTCAAAATAGTCAAGTAAATAATTTAATTTGTATGATTAAATAGAAGGTTACCAAAGAAGACTGTGTTTAAATCAGTTAAAATTTTCTCAGTATCCTTAATTTGTTAGTAAATTCAATATATTGTATTTAAGCAGAATCATATATACAGTATATTAACTTTTTCAGGCAATCTTTACTCAGCATAGAAAGGCCAGATGTATGGGAATTGTAAAAAATCAGGATATGCATAAAAACTGTTCAAGTGCATAAAGCAGCCCCATCTGGAAGACATCTAACAGAAATGAAGTTGTACAAAACCATTCCATTGATAATAAAGCTAATTTTTATGGGTCTGACAAGTATGTAATTATGTTCAGTGGTGCTTTTCAGATTTTATCACAGTCAATAAACCGCAGTGGTAATTTCATTCCCATTTGACATATTTACATGGAAACATTTGATTGGAGGAATTAGTAACCCTGAAAGCCTTGATAGATATGTTTTAATGATCTGTGACCTCCGCAGTCCCTCATCTGTTTATTGTTGCAACAGGCGAGAAGTCGTTCCTATGTGACCTTTGTGGCTTTGCTGGCGGGACACGTCATGCCCTCACCAAGCATCGGAGGCAGCACACAGGTCAGTAAAGCTGTCTTTACCCTTTGGTATTTTTTTTTCCACCAAGGGAATAACATTCCGACTAGGGAATTAAGCAAATCAAATAATACATTATAGAACACATAATATATTGCTTCATTGCTTGCTTTGCTTTTTCATTTTTGTAAACACTGTATAACAAGAGTCTACATTAAATGCAGTTAACTACATGTTTTAATAATTTCTATATATTTAAGCAAGGTAAAATGGTAAAGTTCTGAGATATACTTTAAATTAATGCTAAGTACACTAAAGACTTTTTTCAAGGCCCAGAAGATTACTCAGTGTGTGAAGCTTTTGCAAGAATCTTTCTGACGTGTCTCTGGGTGAAAATTAAGGACCGTATTTAGATAAATCCATTATTTTGGATTGAGTCGTAGTTCAAAGATAGCAAAGCTACAGTTAACCTTTTGCAGTTTTAAGATGGTTTGTAATTAATAGATGCAACTTTAAAAACTACCACATGGTTTGCTTATAAAGGAGGCTTTCTTTTCTAGGATTGGTAAAGCTTTCATACCACCTAGTTATAAAAATTTAGTATCAGATAAAATTAATTAGGTCTTAGCTGTACAAAACTAAAAAAGTGTAAGTATTAAATATTTATTAATACATTTTACCTTAATTGTGCTTTTCAGTAGACTACAGTAAGTATTTGATTATTTGAGTAGGTTTTGCTCAAACAGATGCAGAAGTGTCACTTTTTAAACCACTGTCATTTTCATTTTAGTGACTAGCTTGAGGATAATATAATATCATCAAGAATTACTGTGTGTAGTTAAGTCAGCATTGTCTAATGTACAGTGGGCAGAAATTGTTAACATATTTAAGGCTCTAATTGTTGCATCATGAATTTTCCATGGATTTTATAATGAAACCTCTATGGGGCTTTTATGCTGTGGCACTGTGTAAACTAATTCTGAGTCAGGCCACTCACCACTGTAGACCAGAATTTTCTTGAGTAAGCCCTCACTGTTTGCTTGGAAAGCCTGAACCATACATGCAGCCATGATGTCAGTTTATTAAACCAAACACATTTGGAGGGAAGGCTGATGCTCACACAGAGGTGGGTTTTTCAAGACTAACTCCTAAAATCATGACACAAATTTCTCATAAAGATAAATATACAAGGCCAAGCTCTGCACTAAATTACAATGATTGCCATTTCCAGGATTAACTTTTGTGATAACAAAAGATTTACATATGTGAAAAAGGCTTGCTTCATTCAATTCCTACTCGCTGCTGAATGTTTGTGTTTTTAAAGTGTTCAGGATGACACATTCAGGAAATATAGTACTGTATTCTATCAGTGTATCACTTTCTGATTAATAATAACTGCTGTAATTAAGGTTGCATACTTCAGTTTTACCTTGCTTTTTCCATTTTCTGTACCTTTCAGACACTTTTGCCTATTGAACTAGGGTTTACTGGTCCTGGTCTCTTCTTGAACACTGGTTCTTTGGAGCATAAGCCTGTGCAGAAACAAGTCAGAAATTTTAGAACCTTTGAGCCATGGATCATTTTTATGTTCTGTGTTTGCATTTCACCTGGCACACTGGGATTCTGATCCAGAGGTAGAACTGAGAAGTAGCACAGCAGCAGAAATAATAAAAGATGTGTTTTGGAATAGGAAAATGGGAGAAATTATCAGGATTTATAGACATACTATTGTCGGCCCTGACACACTGGAAATCCAGCACATCAGAATAGACTTGGTTAATCGAGTCTGGGGAGCACACAAGCTGAAGCACCCACACTGTATTGCATGTATTCTTCCAGCCCCATCAATGGCTGCCTCACCCAGCCCTGCGTCCCTGCTCTTTAAAAAAAAAAAAAAAAAAAGCCATGCACTCACCAGCTGCTGCCAGGTTGGGGGGGCAATCCCCACTGCTCCACACTGCTTGGGGGGCTCTGCCATGAGCCCCCAGAAGCTCTGATGGCCACTGCAGGACCCGGTGAGTGCGGGGTTTTTTGTTTTTTTTTTAAGAGCCAGGACGCTGGGGCCAGGCGAGGCAGTCATTGACAGGGCTGGGAGAGCAGGCAGGGGATGGGGGCTTGTGGCAGAGCCCCCCATGCAGCACAGGACAGTGGGGGGCAGCGGGGATTGCCTACCTGCCTGGCAGGAGCCAGTGAGTGTGGGGCTTTTTTTTTTTTTTTTTTTAAAGAACTGGGATGCTGGGGCCAGGTAGGGCAGCCATTGATGGGGCTGGGAGAGCAGGTGGGGGTCAGGGGGCACTCAGGGGGGCTTGGAAAGCAGGCAGGGGATGGGGCCTGGCAGGAGTCCCCCCATGACTCCCCGCTCCCCCCTCACCCCCTACTTACTGGCATAGATCCTGGATCTAGCTCCCTGCAGTGGTGAGTGGGGACTTCCTGAATCTTCAGATCTTTCTCTGAATCTTTTCCAAATCGATTTGGAGGCTTTGAATTGAATTCGGACCTTTTTATTGGTCCCCCAATTCGATTCAGATTCGGAGATTCGGCTGCCAAATTGGGCCACATCTCCTCCAAATGAATCAGCACCCAAAGCTTTACACAGCCCTAATATAGACCACTCAGTGACCAAGTATGCATCTAAAATTATCTTCATCCTTAACAGCATCATTTTCTGCGCTATATCATAGGCAGAATTTACTGACGTTTGAAAAGAAAATATGTCACATGCGAGTGCTGATAGAATTATCAATGTGCATAAAAAGTTGTAATATAAAATCAATAGAGATAAATTTACTATTATAAGGTAATTACTGTACATAAAAAGGAACAGAAAAAGGTTTCAAGGTACTACATGTTCATCCAGAGTTGCAGGAAAACAGTATGTCATATTTTCTCACATACTACATGCTGCCTCTTCCCTCCCCTCCCCACACAAACCAGTCGCACATTGGGATTCATGTATTAAGTGGAGAAGCTGATTTTCTGCTGATAGAAGCACCCGGCTTTGATTGCTGCTCTACAGTGTGGTAGCTGTGACATTACCATTCAGGCAGTTGGGGGAGTCAGTTGACTCTAACATTATTCTTCTCTTCATAGTTGTTAATGAACATCTCTCCTTTTTAATTGTCTTGATGTTCTGTTAATCAAGCTAACCTTTCTTAGGATAGTTTTGCTGTTTGTCTGGTCTCCCTCCCATTTCACAGCCTTGGAAATGCTGTTTCAAAAACAGGTTAACCCATGGATATCAGACTTCAGCAGTAGCTATGGTTTCAGCTTTAATTAAGCAGGAAAGGAAGGGTGAATCACTTAAAGATGTGCTCTGTCCATGCTCTATGCAATCATAACTCTTGAAACATCCTTTTTTCTTCATTCTGCCTTCTAAATTAGGTGTATTATATTGTGGGGCATGTTGTATGTGAAAGTGCAATATATTAAATTATTACTTGAGAAATGGTATGTGATCACATAATTAAAGAGGCTGGATACGGCCTCCATCTCTTTTAAGTTGGTATAGTTCCAGTGGTAAAACACTTTAGCCAAAGTTTCCAAATAGAGATGAATAAAACTAGATACCTGTACCCATATTTAAGCACCTAAATTCAAATGGACTGTTTTTTAGAGCTTAGTACCTAAAACGCCCATGGACATTATAGAGAGCTGTTAATAGCCAAGGTGTCTCAAAATCTGGCTACTTCTTTTAAATGTCATTATTTAAAGTTAAGTGCTTAAAGTTATCTTGATGATATTGATAATAGTAACCATGTATATAACCTGATAAAACACTGTTCTGTTTCCTGGATGGTATTTGCCCTCCTCTTGCCACCCTGGTGGAAACTTCCCTGCTATGATCAAAGACATTCACAGGTTATAGATCATGAAGCCTTCATCCAGCACGCATAACTTTATATTTTATGTCAGGACAAGACTCTCATTATTACTTTGCTCTTAACTTTATACTATACAGGAAGTATCTCAGAGACAGAGGGATCTATCTTTTTTGGCATTTATCTGCCTCGGTGGCACAAACAATCAGAAATGATTCTTTAGTAGAAAAATTATCTGTGTCTTATATTTGTTTCAAAGAAAATGGCACAGTCCACCTTTTCCCTGTGGTCTTTGTGCTTATGTGGGTTCCACAGTATTCTTTTCCAATGCACAACTTTATCTCACTTCTAAGCTGTGCACACCACTCTTTGTATCTATATTTCTCTTGTGTATCACTGGTTGACATGGTTTTCCCTGAGCACAGAATGCTCGAGCAAATTACAATCAGGTTTGAAGAGGATAGGTATCAAAAATGGTCTAAATGGCTTAAATAATTCCCTGCTGCAATACAAACTGTCTAGGGGGCTGACACAAAACATCTCCCAATCCAAGATTTACTTTTATCACCTGTCAGAGACCCTTGATTCAAGGGCAAAGGAGCAAATCCTCGCATGTAGTTGAGAAGTCTTGTCCAGCTTAATAAGCCTTCCCTTCCCCCAGCCTCAAGGCATGAGGTATATTGGTATCCATGAGGAACGTTCAGCATATTTGACAGATGTTTGACACGAGGGACGACTGACTCCAGGACTTACAACTTATCCGTTTGCTTCTGCTCCTTTATTCTTTATTCTGCTCCTTTTTTCTTTAGGCAAGATTTTGCTACTCACATGAAATAATACCCAACTGTGTATAGTCTCATTTTCTTCAGGGTGATTACTTGGAGAGTGAAAGTGCTATTCAACATGTGGAGGATGGCAGAATCTGGCCCTTTGTCTCTTACAGAGCAGAACATCTTGAGCATTCAGTCTAGAAAACAGAGAATACTGTTCAGAAGTTAAATGTTTTTATTATTTTTATTTATATATATATGTGTGTGTGTGTGTGTGTGTGTGTGTGTGTATATATATATATTCATGATAAACAGGAAATAAAAATGATTAGTCTTAACAAATGACAGTGAATGCTTTCCCCTGTTGCAAATATGATACAACACCACACAAGACCTCTTTGATATTGATATACTTCATGGTGAACTAGCATGTATGTTTGCATGGCAGTTCCAAGAGAAAGGGAATAATTTGATCCAGCAGGATTCCTCCTTTGATTTAGTAGTTGACATCTCTTCTATGGCAAAAGTTTTACTTAGCAGGTATACTCGCTCTCAGTATAGCATAGACTTTCAATGCACACTGACCCTGACTTACAAAGAGATATCCTAGGTTTCTCTGGTGGTACAATAGCTTCTCATCCAGATCCAGTTCTGGTGGATTAATTTAGAAAATTCTATGATAATTTCATCAGCTCCAAAAAAGATTAGTGGGACCTGAGAACTTCATCTGTTTCAGCACCTTTTTTTTTCAGGCCATAAGTCTTCTGCATTGTGAAGAGACCTTGTTAGATTGAAATCTCTGTTCTTGTTGAACATTTTGAATTAGACAATTGTGGAACAAAGAGATAGTTGTTGTGTGTTAATGGGAGCTAGAGTGAGGAATCAAATCATTGCCCTTTATACAGTACTTGCAGGGTTGCACACAAATTGGTGTTACATCACAACTAGAACCCAGTTTACAGGACTACAATTATGTTTATGAAGTAGCTATCCTGCTACTTCATGGCTTGGAGAAGTTTCTACTTCACCAGTTGTCCTGGGATCTTACTGAGCAAATCCTATTTGTTCACGTTTTGTGCAGGCGAGAGAATCTGACCCAAGAGGCTTGAAAAATTCTGCTTGAAAGCAATACTAAAAGCAAAACTTTTAGTGGTTGCTGTGTATAAAATTAGTTGCATTCATACAAAATGTAAATGAACACAGTTTTTATTAGAACATTAAATACAATAAATAACATCACATAACAAACTGCCACAAAAATCAGAGAAAAATAAATTTATTAAATTATATTAAACTAATTTTAAGAGTCTCTATTAAACGTCCAGTTAAGGATCTGAGATTTAAGGCTTGAAATCTCAATGGAAACATAAATTAATTTACTGTATTTAGGTGCCATATTTCAGTACATCCTTGATGGCATGTAGAATGACTGTTAGAAGAAAGTGGCACAGTGGAAGCAGGTTAGGGAAGAATGGATGACCTTGGTGTGGTGTCTAACTGCATATGAAATAAACAGACATAAATGATTTCTAGAGCCTATTTCTATAAGACCATTGACAGATCCTGTTGGCAGCATAACCATTAATCTTGATTGATTAATATAGTCACAAGAACCTGTCAATGGCACTATAGAGTCTTAGTTCAACAAATACCTTTTTATCTTTTAAAAAAAATCCACCCTAAGTAGAGCTAGTTGAAAGTTGGGATTTCTGTTCTTGAGGGAAATTCCACAATTCTGAGGGGGGAAATAAAAATATCAGTTTCAGAATGAAAAGTAGAATTGTCAAAATGTCCAATGGAAAGAAAAACCCCCAAACTCCAATTTAAGAATATTTGAAATATTTCATTTTGAAATTGTACAACTGAGATAATCTGAAAGCCCAAGCTCCAAGGCTTCTGGTTCCAGGGTTTCTGAGTTCCCTAGCTCATCATCAGCACTTGTTGCTGATTGAAGGGAAGCCTGTTGGGCTTCTCAGAGCTTTCAAGTACCCTGATTGGTACCTGGTCCCAATACCAGTCTCTTAGGTGTCTAGGGAGGGGGGACCTGTAACATCTGAGATCTCTGGCTTGGTTCCCAGGGAAGAAGACTGTGGAAGAAAGACTGGAAGTCCTGAGACCTCAAGCCAGAATTTTCTGGACTCTCTAGCCCCTGTTTCAGAGTCATTAGCCAAGCCTCAGCAGAGCTGACATACAAGCCCTTGGACTGCTCTGAGGAAGTCCTCATGATACTGCTGCCCATGGAACCAGGGTACCCTAGTACTCCTCCAGACACCTTGGTAGGAAACCAGGCAGTAGTCCATCACAACTCTGCCTATATCTCACCAGAAGTTTGTCAAAACCAATATGTTTTCATGAAATGTTTAAGTTTTGATGCCTGACCAGCTCTAGCTCTGGCTTACAGATCCTTGCTGATTCATTGCTAATCGTATCTTTTCATTTCTCACCATGCACCTTACTTTTCTTTCTCTGTTTTATTCACATCATCTTGGTTCTTCTTGCCTCTCCTGTCATTGGCATGGCTTTGACTTCCTTTTCCAGTGGTCTCACATTGGAGTAGTTTTACCATGCCCTCCTAGTTACTATCCATACAGCACCAGTAGATTTGGTTTAGTATCATATTATTGACTAGTTAAATACTACTTTGCTGTGTTAAATCCTGTGCCTTGCCTTTTATATCAGTTAGTGTGTGCTTAACATTGCAGAGTCTTCCTTAGACAAAAATCTGCAGTCAGTGGAATCAGCTGCTACTGCTTCAGCTGTAGGTCCTTGAGGAGGATCAATCAAACAAACTAATGACAATATAAATACAGAATCTTGTAAAGGAATCTGTAATTCCATATTTTATTTTTCTGATCTTAGTTTTATATATATATATAAAATCACACTAGTAGAGTATTACAGAACATGTTGTACATAGAAGTTCCACAAGTTAGCCAAACTTAAGGAAATGCCTAAGAGGTTTCTGTCTTTGTTCAAATACTTTCATGAATTTTTGAAGATGGTGGTCTGCACCAGATCACTGTTTGTATGATCAGTCCCATTCGCTCATTCCAATCTTGCACTCTTTAAGACATTTATAGGTCAATGTAATAAAGAAAGAAAATTTAATAATATATGTGTTTTTATCCAGATGAGTGACTCGCTTTGTGTTTCTATTTCTCATGTGAACTGCTCTTTGACTTTAATGTGCAGTTACATTACTCGGCACTGAATTTAATATATAATGTAGCCTCTTCCCTTCAGTTTTTCTCCACCTCAGCTCAAAATAAATGCTTCATACTATATAAAATATAGTACAGTAAGTCATGCGCTGTTTCATTAAGAAGAAACTTAAAATTTGAAGATACTCTGTGTTATTTTTCATTTCCAGTTAAGCCAGTATTTACAGGAGAATGCTAGAAGAATCCATGCTGAAGTTTTGTTTTTTTTCCCATGTGTGTATTGAGCAGTAGATGAAATGAAAGCTGAGATTTAGTTGGTAGAAAAGCACATGTAAAAGCTTGGAAAAGTCAGTAATAAATGTTAAATAATTGAAGCCAAAATGGCAGGATAAGAAAGTAACTTCATACATGATATTTTGAACTGACTGCAGTGGAGAGAGCAGAGAGATGGGGGTGCCAGAGTAATGGTTGCCCAACATTTATAAATTTGCCAAATTTGAACCACAGCGACAGAAATCTCCTTTGCCAGTGGCTTAAATAAGGGCTAGCTATTTTCTGTTCATGAGTACTTTGGATTCCAGCGAGGGCATCAGCTTCTATGCGTCACATGACAATCATGACTGGGAAGGATGCTGGAGCTGGTAGCATTTTTGGCTCAAACTGGAGATCACTAACAAAGACAGATCCTTGACTCTAGAATTTGCTTCATCCTTTGTTTTAATAGAGCCCGGGTTTGACAAACTGTAGGGCATTCCTGGGGATTTTTGTTAATAAGGCTGGAGGTAAGGGAGAAGGAAGAATTTTCTTTTAATAAGCTGTGAAGCATTTATGATTATTTTGAACTTCAAATATGTAGATTTTATTGTCCTTCCACCTTAGAGCTTTGAAGCTGTACTATTTTACTTATGAATCAGTCAGTCCATGCAGCTGTCTCTGAAAAGACCCTCTGTTCTTGATATGGCTTCTGTGTTTTGTTCTCTGGACCTTTTAACAATGGCTTGATATTAAAGGGAGGTTGTTAGCTGTGTTAGTCTGAAGTCAGGCAAAAAGCAGCGTAAATGTGTACCTTATAGACTAACTAAATCAGAGGTGTATAAGCATTGTAGATTACCCTGCCCTCTGCTTGATATTAAAGTAAGCTAAATCACATGTGGTAAGTATTCATTGAGAGGAATAGTTTGGGTGGCAGCAGTAGTCCTTTTTTGTTTGCACATGGCATGGTTTCCTTCTTGTCTGCATGTTCCTTTTGTCTGGAATGTTTGGAGACATTCATAGCTCAGCTTACCAAGTAAACCTGAATGTTTTCCTATTGGCTTGGTCACTTTTCCATACATAAATATTTGCCACCCTTATCACAGCTCGTAAGAATGGTAGGCAGTCATTTTCTGCAGTTTAGTTGACCTGTTGTTGCGTGGTGCTGCCATGATGTATTTTCTGTCAGGTGAAATTTACACATACTCCACTTGACAGGAACAGTTAGCCACAAGGATTTCCTAAGGAGAAACTTCTTCATGCAGTGGGTGAGGATTATCATTTTTCTTTTGGTCATGATGGAATTTCCAAACTCTCCTCGTTAGAGTGGAACCTGCCTAATCAGTCAGCCTCACTGGCCTGCCCCAGTGGAACAGGAGAACTTTGCTAATATGTGCTCCAGTGAACTGCAAACTTGAAAATCTTTCAGTGCAGGTTTGCATGTTTCCACTTCCCAAGATGCAGGTTAGCAAGGCTCTGACTCCTATTAAATGTAAAGTGCTAAAATAAACAAACAGTCAGGTAACTATCAATAAAAGTATTTGCAGCATCCAACTTGGGCTTCACATATTCCTATCGTCTTTAATGCATACGGCAGAGCAAACCAGGAGATGGCATAGAAATTTTCAGTTCAAGAGCAAATCTAGCTGGGGAGTGTGTGGCATCCCAGAGAGTTTAATCAGAAATGAAGTCTTGTCAGTCAAGCACCTGGAAGAATCGGTTGCCTCAGAGAAGAGGAGATTGAGTGTCTGACAGGAAAATCCCATTTAGGGCAGGAAGGGTGTACTTGCCAACAGTCGCAATTTGTCCACTACAAGAATTTCTTCATTGTGTCCAGCCTCTCACTCCTCCTTGTCATGGGCAACAGGGTATGAAAAACAGTTGCTGAAATTCTCTCCAACAGCTACTAGAAACAGTTGCTTCAATATTTGATGAAGTTCTCAGAGGCTGCCTCTCCTTTCCCTGTCTACTTATCACTGAATCCAATGTTTGCTTGCTATTGCTCCTCTTTTGAGCAGACCTTTTAGGACTGAGAAACCTATAGTTAAGGCTTTTCCTGACATGGCAACTTTTTATGATGGACTCCTCAGGATTAACCTAACCTTTCTTTTGGGGAATATTGCTGAGATGGAAGTACCACCTATCAGTAAGATAGTACCTGATTCTTCCCATTATACTATCCTGTTTTACTTGATTATAACTGCAAAACTTTAACGCTTTCTGCTGAAACATTAGATGCAGGTATCTGCCTCAAGCTGTCTTTTTTTTTTCTTTTTTGAAGTTCAGCCAAAACAATGCATTTTTTTTCAAAGAATGTATATGGGGAAAAAATACCATTTTGTCTATGTGAAAAATCCTGGCAACTTTTTCTTTAGATGTTTCCAGTGACCCCATGCTTCACAGTGTAGTAGGCACTTGATAGCTAGCAGGTAGTGGACTTCTGCTGAAGTGCCTTTTGCTGTCCATGTGAACATTTGTCCAGATCTGATCAAACTATAAGCATTTGAAAACTGAAGTTTGCATGTGGTCCTTAGAGATTTCAACACGTAACTTCCCTGAAGTTTCTGTCTGCACTGGCCAGGATGGGCAGGATTTACCTAGAAATTGCCGGAGTGGCCTGTTGCAGGCTGTAGTATGTCCAAGTTGAAGCACATGAACTGAAAATTGGGAGCCTGTTTCTTCTGTACACTTGGTAATCCCCCTGCTAAGTTCAGGCAGTGTGGAGGGAGAAACTGCTTGATTCAAATGCAGAGACGAAAGAAGCTTCACGTGCAGAGGACTGGGGCTCATACAGAGTAGAGGGAAACTAAGTGCATGTGTTGGGGAGTGGGGGTCAGGAGTCTGAACTGGGTGTATTTGGTGGAGGCTGTGACTATATGGGTACTGAAAAGACTGAGGCTGAGTACAGATGTTCATTTCTACCAGAAGAAATGTCTTCCATTAGAAAAATAGCCTGGGAGCTGGACTATATAGGCAGTGCAAGGTCTCCAGCCAAGGGGCAGTTACGGAAGCCCATTAATTGGCAGCCTGTCCATTCCCCTGCCTGGGAAGGGGACAGGCTGTCAAGTGGCAGTTGGCAGCTGCTGAAAAGCAGCAGCTGTCCCTGAGAGCTGAAGGAGAATTCCTCTACCATCCCACTAGTCAGCTGATTAGCAGGAAGGGGTGAATAGGAGAAGGATAGCTTCACAGGGGAATAGCTCTATTCCTTGTACTCCTCCAGGCTGACCTGGACTAAGAGTAGGACTGATAACTAAAATAACATCATGCATTCTTGTCCTGGTTGTGACCCTGACTCCACTGTCAGGAACTGCAGGTGGCATTTGCTCATGTGATGCATATGGACTAAAAGTCTAACTCGGGGAATTTGCCAAAAGTCTGGGCTTACCTTCCTTGTCTGTTGATTAAAATTAACAATGCCAATCTTTTCTTATCATCTTCCAGGGGAGAAACCATTCAAATGTGATGAGTGTAACTTTGCTTCTACAACACAGTCACATCTGACACGACATAAGCGTGTCCATACTGGAGAAAAGCCTTACAGATGTCCCTGGTGTGACTACAGGTAATGAGACATTAACAATAATGTGACAAGAGAAGGGTTAAGGTACTCTGATGAGGTTAATTTGAAGTCACCAGTAAAAATATACTGCCATTAAAACACCATCAGTGCAGCAGTAATTGCATATTAAATTAGGAGTTAAATTTAAAATCTGAATCTCAGTATTTAGGTATTACTTTATAAAGAAAAAACAAATGATGGGAAACCTTTTAATGATAACAGTATAATGCTAATGCTGAGTGTTTGTTTCACAGCTGCTCTGGTGTCTGTTAGAATTCTCCATGGTGAGAATACTTATCTGCATTGCCTTTTCAAATCAGCTGCAGTTTTGAAATTTTTCTCGGTTGAGTTGCAACTATTCCAGCAAGAAAGAAAAAGTCTCTACAAAAGGCTTAGCAGCCTCAATACCCATCAAACACTTAATAGAAGTGGAAGCAACTGGAGTTAGGTAACACATTGCTGAGTTTGGGGTTTCTGCTACAGTTTTTCCTTCTGCTTGCCAGCCTACTATATTAAGTGAGGGCATTATGATGGGCAAAGTCTCATGAGATGCATCAAAAGCCATCTTATTTTGGCAATGTCATGGCTACATCATTGCTTAGGAAAATAGAAAGTTAAGATATGTTCATGCCTTATGTTCATTATAACATTCAGTATAATCATATAGCAAATTCAGTGCAATAGATCATTTTTATGCCACCTGTAATATATTCAGCATGTTATAGTTCACAATACTACATGCTTTGTACTGCTTTGTATCTGCCACAGCAGAGACTATAGGCAGAATCATTCCAATATGACTTTACAAGAATTAACTTCCAAAAATTAAAAAAAAAAAAAAATCAGTAGTCCATTTGAAAAACATTATGTAATTAAAAATTCTTAAAGTGCATGTACCAAGCAGGGGGAAGGCAAGCATGCCAGTACACTATTTATTAATTAATTTATTTATTTTTACTTTGGTGAGCTGACCATGATCCTTATTTAAAACTAATATTGAATGGAATGTCTGCAACTGAAAAGGGCAAAAAATACAAACTTGAAGCTAGGCACTACTAAAACATTTTTTTTACACGTTAAATGTGATAGATGGAAGGAAGCTCCAGACCTGTTAGGGAATTGCACAGTTTCTACTCTAAGCAAGTAAACAGACATTCACTTTTGATTCCTGCAGTGGCCCAGGCAGGAAGCCAGGGAGTGCTAAAGCATGCTTCCCTGTCAGCTGGAGCAGACAGCTTGGGCCAAGGCTACTCTACCCACCCTTGAGGTGGGGGAGGGGAGTTGCAAAACATCCTGGGATGTTTGGGAGACTGTGAATCTGGAAGTGATCTGGGACAAAAGTTCAAAGAACTGATTTAATCTAAATCAGTTAAGTCTGATACTACATCCATCCAGGTTGATCGTAAACTGGTTCTGGCAATTTTGAAAGCAGTTTATGTGCACTGAACTTCTGTTGCTTTACAGATTTGAACTGGTTTCTGGTCACTTATATTGGTTTACATGTAATTTCTGTCCCTAGCCTAAAAGGTGCAAAATGAGAGCACCTTGAAGTAGCAGATGTCTTTCCTTTGACTTCATTAGGCTTTGGATCAGGTTAGGAGTGGAGCAGGGTTTTATGATGAGTTCAGTGTCTCTGAATGTTGACCTTAAAGCATGTGCATTGCAGAAGGTGATGGTGGAATGAATATGGCAAAGCACTTAATGAAGGGAGGAAAGTCTCCCTTTCCAGTGTCCGTGACAAGGGACATAGACTAGCAGACCTTGCATTGGTCCCTACTCAAAGTAATAACCTCAATAGATCCAGTTAGGGAATGTGGGAAAGGTTATGATTATCTGAAGAGATTCATTTGAAGTCACCAGTAAATAGGAATGCTGCTTACTGATCACAGTAGTAAAAATTGATCAGCTAGAGTCCACGGTAGACAAAGTGGATGGCCCTTATGGAGACTTGCTGTTTTCTTTTCCCACTACAGAACATGCAGACTTTAAATAATTGTATCTTATAATATGTGCAGTGAACAAGGCACAGCTGCTGGCCATAATTTTTCCCAAGGACAATTTCCAGCATAAGGTAGAAGTCCCATGACACTTCATACTTCTGTTAAGATTCTAATATATTTATAGTTTCTTTTTCTTTTTTAAGAGAAGAAACAAAGGAAGAAAAATAACCTCTCATCCAAAATACCCTCTGGTCGTCTCCATTCCCCCTTCTTATTTGGGAATGCTTTGTCCATTGACAGTAACATCTCAGTCACTCTCATGGACCAAGGGTGACCTACTTTTCGTTCCTGTGATGGGTGTACTCCTTTACGTAGAAGCTTATGCTGCTTGAGTCTAACAGGAAGTTCCTTCTGAGCTGTGAGAGGTGGCTGGCATAGATGCAGGGATTTAGAGTTGTTGCTGCCGTTGAGAGAGGCAGAGAGGCACCCTGCAAGGCTGCTGGGGAGCCAGGAGTGGGGTTGCTGTGCTTCAGAGCACAACAGCCTTACATCTGCCTGCCAGCTTCCATAGTCCTGGGATATTAGCCAAGCCTGTTGGCAGTTATGTTTTCTACACTCCATCCACCTCTCTCCCTCCCTCCCTTCCTGTCTTTCTCTGTCCCACTCCCTCCCCACTCTCTCTTTTAAAGTGGCTAACATATTGCCCTCCTCTTAATTCCCCCATTCTCCTCTCTTTTCAGGGAATGGTATTGGTGACTCAGCAGGTGGTGCTCTTCACACTGATTCAATAGTAAACCAAAGCCTCAGGATGCACTATTCTGCTGTAGGTGTCTCATACATGGGACATAAAATCAAGGCATTAACTATTTGTAGGCATTAGAAAACACTTTTTGCAGTAGTAAAAATATCAACCATTTTGTATGCTGGTTAAACCCTTACTGAGGTAATTATATCCTGCTATTCTATTGTTAGCTCACCCAAACGTACTTCAGTGGTTGTTGGACTCCTTAGATATTGCTGAGTGGTAACTCTTAACAAGTGCAAACTGTCTAAATGATGATCATTTTAGCTCCAATGGGATAGATTTTCTTCACTTGGTGTATGGAAATATAGAATAGTGTTGCAGTTTTAATACCTGTATGCATTCCAGATAGTAGTTTTAGACATTTTTTGGATGAAAGGACATTTAACTATGTCTGAATAGAAGATATTTTACATCTTTCTCTGATCAATTCATTAGTTTTCTGGTGTCTCTTAGAAATCAAAACTTAAAGCGTTTTGCTGCTTTGGGATAATATCATTATTATTCAGTATATAAGAATACTTGCCAGTGAATGAAAGGCTAGTTAACCTTGACTAGGAGTGCAAGAACAAATGCTAATAAAAGAAACAAATCTGAATTTAGAAACTGTTGTTATTAGAATGTGGAATATTTTTGTAACTATACAGGCACATATCACTTGTCTTTTTCTCTTAGCAGCAAAAACTGAAGTGGAATAGACTATAAGATACCCAGGGAAAAAGATTGTTTTTGGCTGCATAGAACAGAAAGGAGAAAATATTCTCTATAATTCAGTCAGCAAGGGAAATTCCTTTTTTAACCAGCGAAGACTTGAAGGGCTGTGGTTTGCCCAAGTGAATGCTAACTACGTCAGACTTTTATCACACAAATTATATAATTCTTAATATAATATGTAGTCTCCAGAAGAAAACAAATGTAAAATTTCATCATATTTATCATATTGGTTTGTTTATATAACCTAAGTTTATGATTATAGTTAAAAAATTGTGCAAATATGCTATCTTAGATTTTTAGTCATTTGCATTTTGACCTTGTGATATTTACTTTTATTCCTCCAAATCTATTGCATATAAATTACATTACCTGAATGACAAATAAATGATCTTCTAATTTTCAATATCTGACAATAGTGTTCAAGTTCTACCAGCAATGATAATTATTTATGAAATAAGGAAAAACCTTAAAAATGAGCAATTCTCATATGGATTTTTTCATAAAAGTGGATAATTGGTATTTTCAGCCTGGGTGTGTGTGTGTGTGTATATGTATATTCCAATTTTGTCCTATTAATTTAGCTGATGACACTTCACTCTATTTAAATATAAAAATATATGCTTTTCCCCTGCGTTTACTATCTAAAATCACAATATGTCCCTCCATTATTAAATCAATGCGCTTCATCATACAAAAAAAATTTATTCACTCTTAATTAATGTTCACCACAATTTTATAGTACAGAATTGGTCTCATAGGGCCCTCTTCCACCATTACTTATGCAATGCTTATCTAAGATTTCTATGTCACTTAAGAGAGATGTGTTATGTGGCTAAACTTTTTAAATTGCATGAAATTGGTGTTCTACTGACAAAAATATTGTTTGCATTTCATAATGGGTACAGTAACAAGTAAGAAGTCGTATAATTCGCTGAAACTGGACTAGGTCTATGAAATTTAAGTAATAAAACCATTAAAATTATATTCCAAGGCCAGAGTTTTCAAACCTGGTTCCTAAAGTAAGGGTTCATATTTAGCCACCTAAGTATTAATAACCAGATTTACAAAAGTATTGAGCTCCTTTTAATTTCCAGTGAAGTCAGTGGGACATGCAGGTGCTTGAAATCTTTTGGTGCTTGGAAGTTGCTTTCACATTAATTGAAATGTACATGTAGGAGCCTAATTTTCATCAAGCAGATTTCATATTGTAAACCTGAGTCCCAGTAGAACCTATTGTTTCATATACCTATCATTATTAGTCAAATAACAGTATATACCCACTATACAAAGAATGTACATCTTAATGCAAAAGAGACGCAGGTTAATAAGTTTTAAGATTATTTGAGGCACAGGCCTGCTTTTCTAGCACACCAAAATCTCCCAGTGAAATCCATTGGAGTTTTGAGGACATGAACAGAAGATCAGACTTGTAATATGTAAACCACACATCTCTGTAATTTACTGTGACCGTGAGATATCAGGACAGGTATAATAACTTACTATAAGTCACCGGTGTTCTTAAATTAAAGAGAAAGACACTTGCTCCTGCGAAACACCACTGCACAGTTTACAATTCACTCTTCATTTACACAGAGTACCCAGGAAAAAAATGGAAGGCAACATCCACAGGGTTGATAATGTTTTATGGTAATAGATAAGAGACTATACAAGCTTTATAAAATAAACAGCCAAGCCAGCAAAACAGCATTAATTCCATAAATGCACCTTTCCCTAAAATATATCACTCGTGAAGGATGTCTTACCAGACTAAGGATAAATAGTATGCATTTTTAATATAATTATGTAAACTAAAATAAATATTTTACATTTATTATGCATAATGAAATAATTAGACAACACTCTACAAGGGATTATGGCATCTGAAATTCCAACTGCAGAAGGATTCATTGCATAGTTTCAGCAGCAACAGCATCCTGAGTTAAGGGGAGTGCCTCCACAGGGGCTACTTTTCTTTTTTTGGACAGCTTCCCTAGGGAATTCCTATTTCCTTTTGACTTATGGTGTATGTTCATAGATTGTAAAATAAGGACCAGTTCATAATTTGCCTGAGGTCATTGCACCTAAGTCATAAGAATGTATAAAGTAAGTGTTTTCCCTTTACATATGGTATAGCAGTTTTTAATAACCTTTCAATTATCTTGGTACGATTACGTCAGCATTTGTAGTATTCCCTAGCTATACCAAGAATAGCTAGAAAATATTGTAACTGCTGAGGTAACAGTATTCAGTTACTTAAGGCCAAAATGCAAACTTTGCAAGGGCGACCCCAATATGAAATGATGAAATAGAGTTTTTTATTAAAATTCAGCATTTACATACTCTTAGTACACAGTGATATTTCAGATGCCATACTATTTCCATATACTTACAGTAAGAAATATCTTTGGATGATATCACAGTGCAACCGTAAGTTGATGTTGACTTTAAATGGGCAACATTATACATATTAGACAGAACCACATATTTCCATCAGAAGAGCAGAGTAGGACAAAGAGGACATATACTTTGTGTTATTGAGCTATGGTTAAGGGTAATAAGACATGCTCATAATAGACCAATTCTGGCCTTCAGCAAGGTACTGAGAGCCTTCAACTCCTGTTCAAGTCAACAGGAGATGTTGAGGGGGCACAGCAGCTTTCAGGAATAGGCCCATAAACAGAAGATGAGAGTGGAAGCTTTAGAGGCATATTGTGCTAGTATGTGCAGGGACAGGCAGGCATTGGCATCTCAGAACATTATTTTGCCATTAGTGTTTAATGAATATTTAGATGAAGTGCTTGGTCACATTTATTTTAATCCATAGCCTCATGGTACCATGTAAGTCATTCTAATGAATGCATAGATAGCATATACAATAATTGTTAACCTGCTTTTATATTATATATTTTTAATGCTTAATAAAGATTTTTTTTCTAATTATCTAAATTAAACCTTATATTTTATGTGGTTGACTTAGCGGGGAGAAAACATTAAAGATGACATGGCCAACTGCTGATAAACTAGCTGATAGCCTTGCTGATCAGCCTAACTGATAGACTTGACTTCAGAAGTATTTTCTAGAGTCTAGAAGCTGGTGCAATCTGAGGGCATTAAAAAAATAATACAGTCAGTCTCAGGCTAGCTGCATTGGTTGTGAGATGTACTCTGCTGGCAAATCTCCAGTTGCATTGGTGGCAGCCTACAAAGGAGCTTAATTCCTTCCCTCTAAATTCTCCCTGTTCTCTTGGCCAGGGGCAAATGTCACTACGGTGAGTGGGTTGAAAAAGCAACTGTACTGATTAGAAAATATGATTATCCCTTAAAACGTAAATATAGAATTGAGGACTGTGTGTTTCTTTATGAAGTTGCTCTATCTGTCGGAAGTGTTTATGCAATGTATATTAGTATAGCTACTGTGACAAGTTTAGTTCTTTTCCTTATTTTTACTGACTATCCTAGTACATTCTTGCATTATATTAATTCATATACACTAATGCAAATTTCACATTTGTTTTAATGAATAAGCAAATTGCATCATTCACTACGAATTAGGCTTAAGCATCATGCGTATTAAAAATTACTGAATGCTGGATTCTTGATTTATTTTTTTCTTTTTGTGCCTTTTTCTTAGTTTCCAGCTTTTTCTTTGAAACTGCAAGGACTAGAATTTTGCTTTTAATTTTAATGAAAGCTGAGGTTTTCATGCAGTTACCTGACTTAAGGAGCTGGGATTTATATTTAAAGTCCAGAATCTACTTTAAATTACTCAGGTACAGCCCATTGACTTCAGTGTCACTAAGAGCAGAATTTAGATGCAACTCTTAGAAATTCCTGTGTAGTTAGATCCCTACCAGCATTTTGTATTGTGTCTGCTGTGCTCTGCTTTCCCCACTCAGCCATTCCCAGGCCCCTGAATTATTTACCCAAAGCTGGCTCCCCAGTGCCACATAACCATGGGAGTAATCTCTAAACCAGTAGTTCTCAACATTTTTATACTCAAGGTACCCTTCCACAACATTTCTGAATTTGGTGGCATCACGTTTAAAAAGCTAATTTCACTCTCTTTTATTTTTAGCTACAACAAATAATAGAGTAATTCTTCTGTTGCAAAATACTCGGAATGACTGCAACACATCAGAATATTTTTGACGCTCTGACTTTTATTTTGTGAATGTATAGGTTCTTGCACACCTAACTGTGCTAATATTGCACAAGGCTCTTAAAAGTATCTTATGGCATCCCAAAGTGCTACGGCACACTGGTTGACAGTCACTGCTCTGAACTCATATTTCTTTTGCAGTCTGCTCCCTATTGCTCTCAAGTACATTTGAATCTTTGCTCAGTCCAAAAAAACAAAGTTTTGATGTTCACCAAATTGGAACAAGTTGGTCCCATGTAGTGGAATGAAAGATTTTAAGGTAGTTTTCCACTTGCACTAGATTTGATCTTCATCCAACTCAGATTTGTTTCTCTCCACCACACATCATTATCATTATATTTTCTCTGTTGCATACAGCTTGGTTTATATTCAATGTAGCACAAACAGTCCTTTCAGGCTCTTTATATCAGTAACCTTTAGTAGACTATTTAGAAATCTTTTCATTTAATAAAAAGTAAATATAAATGTCATTCCATTTGCAAAATCAGTAATAAAGTTGTGGTCTTAAAAATACTGTTTTTGCAAAACCTCTTGATATATTCTTTGGATCTTTCTATATTTCCATGAAAATTACAATTTATTTTTTAAAAATCGTTTGATGTCTACAAGTAAACTCTGTTATTTGTTGAAATAATTGACGCAGAAAATAAGTAATTAGGATCATTGATTAATTAACACCATTTTGAAAAAAAAAGTGACCATACATCTCTTTTCTACTGACTCTTAAAGTAGAATCAAAATAAACATGTTTATTTAGTTTATTATTCCTTAGTCCCAAATCCAGTCATTATAGAAGGACCAAACCTATCTTTGGGGATGGTCATTCTACAAGGAATTACTATGGACAGTCCCTTGAGTGGTAGTTAGCAATCGCTGTATATATTATGGTAGAACGGCAAGCCTTAGAGGTGAAATTAATAGAAAATAGCTTTGACAATAGTCTGTTGCATTATGTCTTATTCTCCAGGCACTAGAGCTATTATCATGTAATAAAGTTTGTGTGTTTGACTGTGTATAAACCAGCATTTTTTCATTTGTACTATTACATCTATTACACAAAAACTGCATTTAAAGAACTTTATTATGTTTGCAAAGTTATGGAGTCAGAAGCTTAGAAGTTCCAGAATTAAAATTTCTAGTGGAATCTTAACCTGACTTCCTTATGTACATGAGTTATAGTATGATCTTTAATTGTATGATCGCATACTCTTTTTTACAGAACCACATTATCACCTTGTACAAATGCACATAGATTCATTTACTTCAATAGGATGACTGTGCCAGGTAGCCTCAGCCAAGTCTGTAGTACTTTTGTAATTGTAAATTTAATTTTTTTGAAAGACCACAGAAAGTCACCTTTGATTTAAGCCCTGTGTGTGTAACTTAAAAGGGGAAAACAAACCACTTCAGTAACAGTTCCAGAAAGATGGAGGGGAATATTAACCCCTTAAAAATAAAAAATATATAAACATGGAAGATAAAGAACTACAGGAAAAGAAGTGCTGGGGAAGGGTTTCTTCTCTCTAACAAATAGAGGAGTAGTAGCTAGTTATCTGAGTTTTTCTGTTCAGTTTTATGGGGCAAGGTTTCTGCCAGTATACAGCAAAACCGTTTGGGAATATCCTCACAAAACATGATTTCATTAGAAAATGACGTTTTGTAGAAACCAGAATGTTTTCCAGAAACGCACTGATTTTAGCAAACTTCTTATTGTCCCACAGAAAGTATTTTTGCTGTCCTTCCTACCACCTTGTCTGATAAGCTGCTAGAGAGACCAGGTTTTCAGAGCTGTCTGGACATATGGGCTCCATGGATTCAGGAACCTTGAAAGTCCTGCATTGGGTTTCCCAGATCTGCAGTTTAGGGCTGGCTCTGTCATGCAGACTGCCCAGCTAGACACCAGAAATTCAAGGGGCCGTTGCCCTGGAACAGACCTGCAAAGTGGGCTTCCTTAGTGATGGTGGCTTTTAAGATTTCTGTCTTAAAGCTGAGAGTCTGGAAACCTTGAGTGCTCACAGATCCAGGCAGTTTATATACTTTCAAGGGTACTGTTCAATGGTGGGAAGAAGTAAAATTGATAAGAATCATGTCAGATCCACTTAGGGTCCTGGGTAGCATACTTATTTTGGAAGCACTGTGTCTCATTGTGCCCCAAAAATAAAAACTTTAAAAAAAAAATTACTTTTTCTGGAAGATTTCAAACAACTACTCATTGCTACTCTGGCCACTTCTGGGATCCTCTTGCCATAACCATATTTACTTGAAGATGGCTTTGAGGCTTTTTGCTTTCAATTGTTTAGCTGTTCAAATGGGAAGGGACATCATTTTTTCTGCCAGCTAGATACCAACAGAGGTGTTGACAAAACTGTGGAGCACTTCTGTAAACCCCTGTTTATCATGGAGCCTACAGATGCCATTCAAGTAATATGGTTATTACTCAGAACTGGGACATTTGATCAGACTATACATCTTGGACCATGAAATCAATGTAGTCTATGTCACTTTTTAGGTCAGTGATTCTCAAGCAGGTTGTCATGACATTTTGGGGTGCTTTGAGATCCTTTCAAAGTTTTCACTGGATATTCACTGTTTTTATATTATTAAAAATGTTCTGATCTGTTATGGTTTTTCATAGTTCCATGCGAAAGAAGACTTGCTGTATTATTTTTCTATAGTCAAAAAACAAGAGAAAACAAAGAGCTGGCATTTTCCAAGGGGTGTCTCAAGTCTAACAAGGTCTAAAAAGCTTGAGTCTAAAAAGATTGAGAAACATCATTTTAGGTCTTTTAATTTTTGGTTGGCTTTCATTGTTGAACAAGAAACTTTAAAAGAGTTGTTTTCATTGGAATTTTTTTTTTTAAGGCAGGAAAACTCCAAAGAACCCCAAATTTATTCCAGAACCTTAGTTTTGATACAAAAATATCCAAGAGCGTTACTTTAATTTGCACTTCAGATATTATGAGAACCTTAACATGCAGGCTAGGTACAGACAGTCAAAAAGCTTGAGGCTGAATCAGTTCAATCTAGGCAATTTCCTCTAAGCTGTGTAGGTTGAACCGATAACCAATTGAACTGACATTCAGTTTTCAATTGGGAAAGGCAAGGGCAGGTCTGCACTAACCCAGGCAAGTAGGCAGGGGGCCACTAGAGCACATCTCTGAGCCTGCTGGCCATTGCCAGGCCAGGCAAGTGTCCCCAAACCCTTGCTGTCCCCCCGACAGGGAGTTAAGAAGCCCCCTGTCTGGGTGCTGGCCCACCTTGGGGAGCTTCCCCCTCAGCCTGGGTTCCCCAGCTCAAGCAGCCCTGGGGAGCTGAGGGCAATCCCCCCTACCCTCATCTTCACAGTTCCTAATTGCTTCAGCGGCTGCTGCAGAAGGGAGGGAGAAGAAGCCTACTAATCCAGATGCCTGCCCATGCAACCCAGCATAGGGGCACTATGGAGTCCTCTCCTTGCGGGGCTTCCTCCTACCTCAGCCCAGCATCCCCCAGCCCTGGACCGTCCCAGGGAGCTGAAGGGACTTCTTCCCCTCCCCAGCCCCTTGCATTAACTGATGGGAGTCTTAGGGATAGCCCAGGGAGAGGAAAGACATTCTCCTGCTCCTCTGCAGCTGGTTTTGCCTTAACTGCTGCAAGTCTGAGGCAAAACTAATGCAAGGGAACAAAGGAATTTCCTTGCATTCTCTGACCTATCCATGAGACTCATAGCAGCTAGGGCAGGGTGTTGGAGAGGCAAAGAATTGCCTTCAGCTCCCTAGGGCTGCCCAGGGCTGGGTGACCCTAGAGCTCCCCAGTGCCCCAATGTTGGTCTGCATGGGCAGGCACCCAGCCCAGAGGTCTGCTTCTCCCTCCCTCCTGTGGTAGCCACTGGAGCAATCAGCCGAATTGAATCAGGGACCAAAGCTTCACACACCCCTAGTGTTTAGCAATTTTGAATGAGGAGTATTACTAAATCTACAATGTTGACTTTATCTTTTGTTGTTCTCATTATCTTTTGCAGTAACCTCTAAAGGCCTGGACCAGGAATTGGTGTCTCATACTAGAAAGAGATACCAGATTCTCAAAAACTATTTTACCTGTCACATTGGGCCACATTTTCTCAAGTAAAAATGATTCCTGTTGGTATTTTGTGTAGCTGCAAGCAATGAGCAGTCTTTAGGACCATGAACGACTCATGTCCCCGGCAGCTGGGGGGGCATGGCAGCATTGGCGGTGGGAGCGTGGCAGCCGCAACCGGTGAGCTCCCGCAGACGCCACTGGCGGTGTTGGTGGCAGGGGGAGTGAGTGGCGACCGCCCACAGGCACCGCCAACAGTGTCAGCAGCACCTTTTCGTAGGGGGTGCACATGCACCCTCTATGTCGCCATTGCTTTAGGCCAGAAAAAAAAAAGAAAAGAAAAATCTTTCTTTTGTGGCCTCTTTTTGTGTAGTTTTTGAGAAAACTATAGTCTGCTCTGATTAAAGTAACTGATACTGGTTTTCTGACTTTCTCCTTCCTGAGCTGGGGTGACCCTAATGTCAAAGATTGTTGGTTCTTAGGCCCCCTCTGTATGTTACATTTGAGGCATGATTAACTGTGACCCAGTTACACTTTCAACCAATTAACGACATAATAAAACAAGCAATAAGCTACAAAGTTATTCCACGAAAAAATGTGGAATAACTTTGTAGCTCATTCTAATCACATCATTAATTGAATGTATGGCCAAGTGCTCCCCTTTGGCTAGGAACCCAATCAACTGAAGGCCTCCCAGTCACAGTGGTGCACCATCAACTGTCAGCCCTGCAGCTGACAAGGCTTACAATGGTGGTCGATTCCATCGTTCCTTACTGCTGGTGCAGGGGGAGCCTGAGATCACAATTCTGGGTTCCCCTTTTACCAGTCTCATCATCTGCAAGCCCCACAGTTGATGGGACTCAGCAGGGCTGCATTCCCCACACTGCCCCCACTGAAAGCTGTGACATGGCAGGAGGTGCTACTGTGTGGATTGCACATTAGATCTCATTACACCTTTACCTGTGTGTAAAGGGGCACTAAGTAGAGAAATGTGATGTGGAGGAAATAAGGGGTATATTTGCATAAGCTCTGTCCTCCCATTGTCCCCAGGCTGTCCTGTTCAGTGTTATAATTCAGTGTTACTTGTATTACAGGGGTTTGTCAGCTTCCCATTTTGGCAGATATTGTAAAAACACAGAACACAGAAGCAATCAGTGTACAATCTTAGGCTGCTTTCAGATGTAACCCCCCCCCCCCCCCCGCCAAACCTGGTGCTTTACTTTAAATTGCGCAGGGGCAGCGCTGAGCCCAGCCCATGCCCAAAAGAGGCATCACATTAGTTGAACCCAGCTCACCCAACATCTGTATAGATCAGGCTCCT
The DNA here is from genome assembly GCF_030867095.1 of Alligator mississippiensis. Lineage (NCBI taxonomy): Eukaryota > Metazoa > Chordata > Crocodylia > Alligatoridae > Alligator > Alligator mississippiensis. Next base: position 108,672,496 of record NC_081826.1, read on the forward strand.
TAGCAGGGCTTTAATGATACTTTAATAGCTGATTGAAACAGCTATAAGATACAAGCACCATTGAAGCCCCACTGAAGCGCCCATCTATAGAGACCCTGCAGCGCTGAGGTGAAATAACGTGCTGCTGCTTCAGGTAAAGTGGGAGGTTTTTGGTTGTTTGTTTTTTTTCCCCCACTTCTGCCAGCAGCCTAAATAACTTTATTGCTTAGTAAGTCAACCTTGTCAACACACAGAGGCAGCACGCAGCTGGATTCCTTAGCCTTGCTCGGGGCATTTAAAACTGAAAAGGGACCATAAGAATTATTTGAGACTTCTCAAGAATCTTTTTACGTAGTTACAATGGTCACCATTAAAATCTTCAATTTTGCCTTTGCCAGTGGATAATATCACTCTGGTGTTATCACTATTCCCTATAGGGAATACCCCTGCAAGTGTTACTTACAAAGACTTTTGAACATGTTTTAATGGCAGCCACTCAACACTTTAGTTTCCAACTTTTTTTCCCCAGCTTAGCAAAAGTTAATTTTGTTAAATTGTTTTGATTAAATCTATGTATTTTATCCGGGGGGGGGGGGGGGGCGGTTAAATCTTCAAAATTGTATAGTGCAAAGTGTTATATGTAACTGCATTTTTGATTTTGGGGTGGTTGGTTTTTTTGCGAGGGGGGCGTTGTTTTTGTTTTTAAGTTTTCTGTTAACATTGACAAAACATGAGTGCCAAACCATGAATGTAGTCAGTACAATTCAGAATATGTTCATAAATCAACAACCTGCAGGCTTGGGTGAGTACCAGTATTTGCTACTGTATGTATGAGAGGAGGGTGTGTTACTGGTGGGCTAGCTCCCCACTTCATCTTGTGCCATGTTATAAGGGAAGGAGTGTTTGTGGGAGTGAGGGCGTTGCAGCTTCCACACAACTGTTACTTCTCCCATGTAAGGTGATGGGGTAAAGGCCCTTTTTTTTTTTTAACCTTCTCCACATATCCCCCAAACAGCTGAGTTGGCATTAAGGAAGGAGAGTAAGTTGCTACCTTTTGTACCGTAAATAGCAGACAGCTGCCTTCCTGGAGTACAGTGATCTGAGAAACTCAAAATCATAATTTGTTCCCTCATCTGTACCAACCGTAGCATAGTATGTGCTACCCCTTACTCAAGGCAGATTGGTAAGTCACCGTCTAGCACTTATTTTTTCTTTTCCTTCTTCCTGAACATAAAAGAACAGCTTGTCTCAGGTATTATTTTATTGTGCTGTACACTAACGGAAGATCTTTCTTTTTTTAAAGTGTTTAACATCACTTCTAATACTCTTCAGAAGTACTATCTTTTTATATTTTAACAGTGACATCACTTAAAAATACATGGCTAGAAACCTGTGTAGTTTATAATACTATAAAACTTCTTGTGTTATAAGCCTATAAATATATCAAGGTGTTCTAGTGACATCATAAAGCACTTGAACATACTTCTAGTGGTTTATTGTGATATCACCAGAACCCCTTAAAATATAATATTTGTAGCTCTATATCTGTTATGAAACACACTCTTTCCCTGTCTGTCTTCAAGCTAATTACTTACTGTGTAGTAAGGATGCAGTTTGATTTATAATATAGCTCTGTTTTTTAAATTTCTCCCAACATTCATTTTCCTCAAAACATTTCTTTCTGAAATCTTGCAATAAGCAGTTTTTAGGCCAAAATATATTTTAAAATATCAAGTAAACAGTAGAAGTTTTTTCATAACCAATGAAATATGGGAATAAATTTTTCATTTTTCCTAATTTTTCAGTAGCACCAGATAGTAAAATCTGCTTGATCTAAAACTGCATGTCTGTTTTTAGCAACTAATCCTGGATACAGCCCAAGTAATGGGCTAGTTTGCTAAGGAGCAAATTTTGGAAAAATTCAATGTAAATATTTTAAGATAAAAGCAATCCATTATGTTTCTGAAGTCTTAACATTATGTTTCTGAAGTCTTAAACCTCAAAGGTTTGTTCACCACCTAAGCTTCATTAAAATAAAGAGCCCACATCCTTTTGTCTAGCAAAGGCAGCTTTTGTAAATCAGTTACAAGGGTAGCTTGTTAAACTGATTTCTTTTGGCTCTAGGGTAAGAAAATATTTGCCTGCTTCAGCTGCGCTCTTGCTGATCCTCACCAGCCAAGAGCTCCTGGCTTGATTTCTTGTTTGGAGCTCTCTCTTTTCCTACCATACCAGTGCAGTACAGTAACAGCAAAATCCTTATGTCCCTTGCCCCTGCTCTGAAGCATCTGCTTTTGACAAGTCAGTGTAGCAAGAGAAGTGGTCAGTTCCTGAGCCTGTGCTCCCTCTTCCAGTACCTGAACCTGTGGACTTTCCTTTTACTTCTCTCTAAGAAAATGAGCTCCCACTGAAGCAAAGTGTCTATAATGTCTACTCTTTGCACTCCCCAGCGCTAATATAGCTGGCATTACAAAATTCAAAATAAAGATACAGGGTGAAATCCTGGCCTCATTGAAGTTTGTGGTAAAACTCCCATTGACTTCAGTGGGATCAGTATTTCTTCCTCTGCATGTTTTCAAGGCCAGAGAGAGATTTGGTAACATTTTTGACAATCCTTTGAATGCTGCAGCATTTAAAAAAAAAATAGAAATAGTGTTTGGGATCCTAAACTATTTTATGAGCACTGCAGCCCCTCCATTCTTCATACATACCTATTTGTCTGTTTCGTCGTCTTGTTATACACTGAGACCTAAATTACAAACCTGGTGGCAGACTACTCCCTCTGTTATTTGTGCATACAGCACCTACCACCCCCAGTCTTTGAATGGGTCCTTTGGTGGTATCCTATTTTAAGAAAAATAGTAAGTTCCATTACTTAGAATTCATTACTTCCTTAAGTAGTAATTTAACAACTTTACTTCTCTGGTGATTAGGCAACACTTAAAATGCTCTGAAATTTTGAATGAATTAGCATGCATATAACTATTGGAGTGACAGCAACTGCAAGAAATAAGATGGTGTAAGAAAGCCTGCACTGATGTTACCTAACCATGTAACTGTTTCATGGCTAAAAGCCTGTTAGGTGTGGATTCTCATAAGAACCTAAGTGAAATAGATGTCCAAACTCCCTTGAATTTCAACACAAGTTGAGTACTTAGGGAGCAGATAGAAGTGACATTTTTGTTTAATCTGGCCACAGAAAGCAGTTATAGCCATGACCAAACACAATTGCATGACTGCAGACAGCTTTAAAAATGTCCAATTGGGTGAAAATATGACCCCTCATTGCATCAAGGGTCAGATGAAGACATTTCAAAACAGAGCGTCTTCTATAACTTCTGTCTGTGCTGCCTGCCAGCCTCGAGCTATTTCAGAATGGCAGCGGGGAAAGGGAGCGGAGGGAGTTTGTTCTTGTGGGGGAGGGGGTTCAGCCTCCACTGGAGAGTGGGGCAGGAATATTGGAGCCCCCCCAGATGGGGATGCTTCAATTCACCATCTCCACCCTTCAGTGCTGGGTGGGGAACCCCTAGAATGAGCTTCCTCCGTTCTCTTTCACCCTTCCCATTCTGAAAACTTTTGCAGCCTCTAATGGAGGAGGGGCTGTTGCTTGGGGAAACTGGCTTCAGGCTTGCAGCCAGCAGCTAGATTCCCCCTCCTCCCTGGAACCCAGAGTGAACTTCTGTTTGGTCAGGGAGGGATCATTGCAACTCAGAAGGATTCCTGCAAAGCATTCCCAGTTACTGCAGGGAGCTGCACTTCTGTCTGCACCTGTAGTTCTCTTAGTCTTCTTTTAAAACACCATCCTTGGTCTGCAGGGCTAGTAATGCAACATATTTCACAAATTCTAAACGTATGGGTGGATTGCAACCCCAATCTGCAGACACTTAAGCATGGTCAGTACACGTGCATGCATCAAATATCCTGTTGACTTCAAGTGCTAATAAGAATAGAGCTTGGGATATTTTTTCTTAAAAAAACAAACAAAAGCCCAAACACTGAACACCTTCAAATATGAGCAATTCCAAATACATTTTTGGTGTTTCTTTTGGATCATGCTATTGATGTACTCAAAGGCAGGGCAGTGAAGAAAGGCATTGCTGAGGGCAGCAGTGACTTTAAAAGCAATCAGAACTAGTTCAGAAGCATAGCTGCTTAATTAGTAACTACCAAGTCTGTAAATAAAAAAGTATATTAAGGTACTATGAACCATATTCTTTTCTTGAGCTTAAGGCATACGTTATTTTATTAAATTAGTATTCAGTGAGCTTCAATGGAATTAACCATGCTAGTATATGGACCATTTCAAAAGTTCCAAGTTCCTAGCACACCAGTAGCAAATTCTGTATATAACTGGTAACAAAGAATATATATATATATATATATATATAATGAACATTTTACAATAAATACCCATATCATATTTCACACACACACATGTATAAGCATACATACCTACATATATGTATGTTTATATATCTGTGTGTGTGTAATATATGTGTATTTGGGTTTTTTTTTAAATTGTTCCTGCATTTCTTTTTCATTTCCTTACCCATTTCTGTTTCCCTTCGAAGAATGAGTAGGTTTTTGTAATATTTGTGTAGTAAACTCTTGTGGTCTCAGAGATGTAAAATTGATGCTAATGCTTACGAATTGTTTTACATACTGGAGTTCCTAGAATGGCTGTTTGGATAAATATAGTTTGTGTGTACCTATTTGATTCACATAAGCACCTCATCTCCAAAACCTGCCAATTTTTCACTAACTACCCTTTTTGACCTGATTCAGTAGTGTGCCTTACCACATGGATAATATTTAGAGCATAAATAGTGCTGCTGTTTAAAGTTAGGCAGGTTCTTTAGAGTACCAGACTGAATCAGGCCTTTAAGAATTGTGTGACTGTGATGCAAAATAGTTTCAAAGGAATCCTCTCGTTTTATAAAAGGAGGCTTTTTTTCTTAGTTTAAAAGTGGAATATATGTTTTCTTTAGCTGTAAAAGCACAATCAAGGCAACATGATAAGTGAGTCAGTGTTGTAAAAGTAAAACTAATTTTGCCTTCACTCACATGAGCTATAGAAGGAGGAAGCTTTATTGTCCCTGGGAAGGTGATAAGGCAGAGTAATTGTATATTATACTGTCCTGGAACATCTGCCTGAAGACTGTTGGAGCAATTCATCTATCATGGACGATACAGCATGTTTTGTCTTTCTGCTTTAACCCATCCCCACTGCTGGCCTGCACGAAGGTTTTGATAGGGACTGTGCCTGGGCTGGGGCTCACATTAATCAGTCCCCTTGTTCAACACTCCAGCTGACATAATTACAACCTGCGCACAGCAGTTATTCAAGTCGAGTCCTTGTCACTCGTGGTGCGAAACTACACAGCTCAGATCCCGAAGGAGATTGCCTTATCACACAGAACAAGGGCTCACAGGAGTTGAAGAGAATAGAAATGGGAAAATGTCTTCCGGGAGTACTATATATTCCTTTAAAATAAGACATTTGAGAGACTTACAAGGGACAAAGAGAAGCATTGTGCAGGGTCTGAAATGAACAGGTTATTATTTTTAAAAGGATTACACAGGCCATTTTTGTGAAATGGACATGGATTATTAAATAAATTCAGTGGTCTCTCTCTTATCGTTCAGTGACTCTGCCCTATTAGTTTTCTTCAGAAGTGATAAAATAGTTTTAGACTTGTAAAAGGTTTAAGTATCTCTCGGTAGAAATCATCAGAACACAACTAATAAAAGTACATGTATTATACCGGTACAATTGACACGGACACATGGGAAAATCAGAGTAAAAGGCAAGGGAAGGTGCTTGCAAAAGGATTTTCAAAGATGAACAAGTTCATTAGTTTTTGCTGTAGTGTAGTATAGGAATGTGAAAAATGAAGCCAAGGAACTAGCTTCATATTTTACCATTTTTATTCTCTTCATATTAACCTGTGTGGGAAAGAAAACTGAAAGGACCATGAGCACTAAATGGAAGCATTTGCTTCCTTCTGTTAGACGCTCTTTAAACTTTTATTACTAAAATAGTTATTTTTCCATGACAGAAACATTTGAGTTACGTAAGTGCAGGATGATTTACAGGATTTGGGTCTGTAAAGCTACCCGATAAACCTTGTTTTTTATCGGTACTTTAGTGCAGAAAAGTATCTCTTAACATTTAACTTTTTTTTTCCTGTTGAGCATTCTTGTTCCATATAGCTGGTACAAGTTGAAGGTAATTCCTTGGCTTCTGAATCCATCGGGCAGCAAACATGCTATGAAACATGGATATAATGATTTCTGGGTCTAGCTAAAAATGTATTCCTGACACTTAAGCATATATCTCAGGAAATGCAAGTAGTTGGAAAGGCTCCCATAAATTATTTTTTTTTACTGGTGATCAGGTCCAGTTTGTAGGGCAATATTTTTACCCCACAAAGATGACTTTTCTGAAACATCTACAATTAAGAGGTTTGAAGCAAAAATGCTAGAAACTCTTTTTAGTCTATACAATTACCTCCATTTGTAGGCACTTAGGGTTCTAAGTGCCTTCTTGTGTGCATAAAGCAGGTTAAATCCACTATTTTAGTGTTTTGATTCTATTCCACTGTTTCCTAATTTCTCTTAACAGTGTGAGCAACACGTTTTCCATAGTTTATGGGCCTACTATGAAAAGTGATGATGTAAAATCAGCATTTTTTTTACCCAACATGTGTGCTTCCTATGAGGCATGTCTTACTAGAGGAGTAAAATACATTTTTCTGCTTCTGATTCTTAACAGCCATGGGAGACTCAGGATTGTTAGATAAGCTGCAGCTTCAGGGCCAAACACTCAGTTGGCTGTGTCCTGAGAGGAAACCTAAGGACAGCGCTGTTGCTTAGATGTAATTGAGGACAAAAATTGGGCCTGCAAAATACTGCTGGTGACAGCTGCTCAGACCAAAAGAACCAAATTTGATTTTGAGATCCCAGAATGGATTTGCAGTGCTGGCAGGCAGAAAGAATGCATCTCCCTTTGGAAGCTGGGCAAATTTCTTGCATGTTAGAGACAGAAAGCAAATATAGGTCTTTATGATGACGTTCTTCAAGATGCTTGGTAAAAGGTGGGTGCCAGAATTGGCAATTCAGTTCGCATTCCAGTATCCACCAGTGCAATACAGAGAGGTATAATCATTTCTCTGTTCCTACCCACTCCTTTCCTGGTAATACAACCAAACACCACTTTAGACCTTTTTGCTGCATCATCTCATTGGCAACTTAGATTGAGTAGTCCACTGTCACCCCTAAATCTTTTTTACAAATACGGATTTCTACGGTATAATCTACCTTTCTGAAAGTGTTCCCTTCCTTCTTTGTAAATGTAAGATGTTACATTCGGCTTTTATATAACAGTGGGCACTTCTACACAAGATGTTTACTGCAGAGCTGCCCAATTAGCTCTGCAGTAAAATCTCCGTGTCTACATGTATGGCATGTTGGATTGCGGCAAACTAATAAATGCTGCCATAGGTTAGTACTTGTAAATGTAAGTATTATACTGTGGTGGCGTTACTTACTGTGCAGCAGTGCATCTCTAGATACTGATGGGGTTGCCTGGGGCATGGGGGTGCTTCAGTGCAGGGGCTGCCTGCTGGCTAGACCTGCACTGAAGCACCCTCATGCCCCAGCTAGTCCTTCCACAGCACATTGAGCTGGATCAGAGTAGCCTTAGGCTGGCAAGCTGACCTGCAGGCCCTATGCCAGCCAGGGCTGCTCTGAGCCGGTTCAACATGCTGTGGTCCCAAGCGTCTGTGTAAATGTAGCAGTAAACTCCAGTGCAATATGCACCAGAGTTTATTTCATCACATTAATTGCACATGTAGATGCACCCTGCTTTTGTTTGAATGGGCCTAGTTTGCAAAATCTATCCAGATCTCTATGACTTGTCTGTCCTTATCATTATTTGCCATTTTACCAATCATTGTCATCTTCAGATTTTATCCTCAGTGGTTTTTATACTTTGCTTTTGAGTCTCATAACTAAAATGAATATTTCAAATAATAAATATTTATTTGAATGAGAGATCAGTGCAAGCATCTACCCAGTTTCAGTGAGAAGTTAGGGGAGGGATGGCATAAGGGGAGATAGTATACTAGCATTAAAAAAAAATCACTTACAACAGAGGTGATACAGACAGTACTGCTCTGGACACTAACTGAGGCAGTAAAGTAACAGGATCTGCCCTCTAGGGAGCTTTGTCTGCTACCAGCATGACTGAAGGATCTAACACACAGACTAGTTGGAAGTAGGGCCATCTACATCTAAGACTGACAGGCAACCTTTAGGGTCTTTTGCTAACATCTCTGACTCCAGCAAAGTTCGGAGTCCTTTTTCATCTCCGTGCAGTCTGTATAATTCAACCCCCTTTGTAGCCTCATTTATAGCTTTAATAATATTTTTTCTGTTCCTGAGGGGAAACAACCACAGTACAATGATTTGAATTTTTCCATGTAACTTCATGTAGCCATTTTTAGAAGTACAAGAGAAAAACATCTGATGTTGAAAGAAAAGAAAGGAGTTTCTTCACATAGAATTATCTTAGCCGTATATTTTTAATGATACTTTCCGTGGCACTATTTCAGCAAGGCACTTAAGTTTCTATATAATTGAAGTTTGTAATGAATCCTCTTGAAGTCTCTGTGACCCACTCATACTTGAAATTGGACAAATGCTTAAGTCCCTTGCTCAGTCAGGACACATGATACTTAGAACTCCAGGACCCTCAGCTTATCCTAATGGTGTGCAAATTCTGCTTCTGAAATATATACGTGCATCTTCTAAGCACACCAAAGCCGTGGTTCAGGTTCTCTGTTGCTTAGCCCGCTACAAAAAGAAGGGGAAAAAAATCATATCTGCATCCCTCCCCCTCCTTCTCCCCCACCCCCAAATGTTAATTATTGTAAAACTGATCCAAGTCCTAGCATGTGAGCTCCACATTCTGTTAATAGATTTATAGATTGAAAGTCTGGAAGGGACCTCGGAAGATAATTGGGTCCAGCCCCCTACACCAAGCAGGAAAGACAACTGGGGTCAGGTGACCCCAGCATGGTGACCGTCCAGTCTCCTCTTGAAGATTTCCAGGGTAGGTGATTGCACCACCTCTGGAGGGAGCTTATTCCACAGTCTGGACATCCTAGTTGTGAAGTAGTTTTTTCCTAATGTTGAGCCTGAAACAGTCTTCCAGGAGTTTGTGACCATTACTCCTAGTTTTCCCCAGGGGTGCCCTGGTGAACAGTTGTTCACCGAGCCCTTGATATACTCCTCTGATGTAGCAGTAAGCTGCTACCAAGTCCCTTCTCAGCCTTCTTTTTTCAGGCTGAAGATTTCTGCCACTTAAATCCTTAGCAAGGATTTGCAGGAGTAAAAGATGCACAGAAGACCTCAACACCCCTTGTATTCTGCAAAGAGATGCCTTGCAGAGGGGCACTCCAAATAGTTTGGACCAAAATGGGCCATTGAGGGCAGGCCTTCAGAAAACCTGCTCTGAATGTACATCTATACAGATCCTGTGGACAGGATCCACACAAGAGGTTACTACAGTAATCCATTCCTGTGGAAAAAATGTGTTTTCGTGCCAGAATGAAAACTCAAAATACTGTTTTTTTCCTGTGGAAAGCAGTTAAATGGGGAGAGGGTGAAGCCTCCATTTCAGCAGAACCGAAATGTCTGGGCTTGGGAGCTTCTTGCCTAAAAGAAAGTAAAATTAATAAAGGCCTTCTCCCTGTAGGAAGTGGGAGGGCATAATTTGGATTTCCCAAGTGATATATGGATTTCTTTTTCTGTAAAATTTAATTTTTCCCATGGAAAACTTTGCAAAACTGACATTTTTCACTGGAAAAACTTTAAAGGAGAAAACTCATTAAATGATCTGGTTGAAAGCACTATTTTTCCACCTTCGCTGCAGGGAGGGGATAGAACTGAGGCCTGCCTATAGATTGCAATACAATAAAAATAAGCTATATCACTCCTGTTACTCTTTCCTTCCTTTCAAATTCCCATTTACTCTGATTTTGTATCTGGAGGAGCAAATGTTGTTCATTGTGATCAGCTTAAGAGCCTACATTTACAGTAATAAACCCTTTACAATGCAGTGATAACCTAGGTTTGAATATAATGGTGAAAATTTGGCCCAAGCTACAATTTGGATGCATTACGCTGCTGAAGGGGACTGAGACACGAGCAGTAATTATCAGTTTCCCATCCATTTCAGTGCTGACACACAAATTTTTGCTGCTGCCCTACAGGGCTCTGCTACTTTTTAGCAGCCAGCATTGGACATCTGTCACACATACTGTATGTCATAACAAATAGATCATTATAAAAATATGCAAAACTATAAATGTGGAAAGACTGAAAGAACTATTACCATTATGTATGGGTGTTATTACAATACTGTCAGAATAAATCCCAAATAATTTTTGATTATTTTCTTTGTGAAACCTACATTATCATAAAATGTTAAAATACATGAACATAGACTTACTCTGTCTTATTGGTTGCTTCATGGTTTCTGTACAGCAGTACGTATAACTGCTTTGGCTATTTGGTTGGTTTTGTATAGGTATGTGTTTTAGTTGAATTAGCTCAACTAATCTTAACGTGATCGAGAAACTTCATTCAGACACAGGCTTGTAAGTTTGAAGCCTCATTAGCTGGCAGAAATTTAGTGGGGGAGGTTAAGACACAGTTAACTAACACAAATTCCAAACGTTATCCTGCATCTGATGCCACTTTTCAGTCGCATTACGCTAACTTAAGAGAGCTTTCATGAATGAAAAACTTGCATGTTTCCCTTGCCAAAACTTGGCCATTGTGTCTATTCTTTGGGGTGCCTCTGTCCCAGGGCATGACTCCTTTATTACATTTCTGCAGACTTGCTAACTCTGATTTTTATCATGCCCCCCTTAATATTTTGTTTTTCTTGAAATCCTAGGTTGTGGGTTTGTGTGGTTGAATATATCTCAGCTTATGGGTTTGATGTTTGTTTTTAAATAATGAATTTTTTTTCTCTCTCATGCTGTAGACAACCTGAAAACATGGCCCAAACACATCCTAAAAACTAAAACAAACCCCCCCCAAAACCCAGAAAATAAATAATATGAACATCATTTAAAAATACAAGGAAAAACCCATTATTTTTAAGTCAGTCTCATGATGACTTAGCAACTATTCTTATGTATTTATGCTTCCTGCTGAGAAGATACACTTACACTAGAGCATTTCATTCATGTCCTGCACAAACAATCTTGCAGTTTCTAGAATAACATCTACAAGCTTGGATTAATTTACAATTGATTAACTAAGGCTAACAATTCTAAAAATTCTACTGAATATATTGAGTGTGCAGTGGATTGGTAACTTTTTCTGGGCTGTTATAAGCTAGTCATGTTGAATAAAATGTGTGGGGTAAGGTGTCTTTAGATTTGATGCATGAAAGAAAAACCAATCATAGTTAAACAGCTGGTATCCACAGTAGGACCAACCATTCTTTCAGAGATTTTGCAGTTTCTATCCAGTGACTTTGGCTGCCTTTTACTATATTTTCATTTAAAATGTTGATACACGTGGTAGAAAAATGTATTCCATTGTAGGCTTTCCCTTTAGTGCTCCAGTTTTATTATGGTATTATGTAGGCTTTTACTAATTGTCTTCATTGACTGGTGGATGAGACTACTATCGTAAGGGATGTTTCTACTGGGGTTTAGGTTAGGGATAGGTATCTGACAACCGTTATATCAACTGCTGCCCTGTGTGATAACTTGCCAAGCACCATCATGCTCTTAAAATTATATGTGTAACTGGAAGGGTGGGGGGAGCATGGTCTCTGTTTTTATTGCTTACTGGTCAATTTTCATTCTGAGTGAATGTTTCGGTTCAGATCTTTGAAATGTTGAACTCCCTCAGCTGCCATTGTGTTCATTGGTGAAGCAACTTACAGAACCAGGCCTTTCTTCTGCTGATTAGCTTATGAGCAAGAAATAATTCACAATTTAAAGTCATTTATAAGCTAATTTCTGCCCCAAAGGGTATGCTTCCATCTTTATATCAGTTGAGGATTCCGTTCGTTTTTACCTCTTTCTCATTTGGTTGTATGTAAGGAGCACAGAATATAGGTCACACTTACAGGTCGGGGAACTGTATTTTGGAAATCAGTGATTCTGAAAGGGGATTACAGGCCAGGGCATTTAAATGACTGAATATTATTACAAAGTGTTGCAGTGCTTACTGGAGCTCAAGTAATTCCTCAGATATGAGCAGGAAATACTGAGATCTGGGGAGGTGATACTAAGCTTATGCACAGCATTAACCTGACCATTCATGGAATGCCGTGTTCAGTTCTTGTATCCATGCTTTTAAAAAGACAGACCACTGGTGGTCTCTCTACCCATGGTGAACTTTGGATATATTGACTCAGAGAGGAAAGTTGAAAGAAATCCTTTTACTCAGCCTACTCTAAAGATGTAATTGGTGACATCCATGCCATCATCAAAAGTACTTTAGATTAGGTGCATTCCTGTACAAAAAGAAGCTGCTTGTTCCTAATGCCTTGGAGAAATTATTCAAGAACAGTTTATTTTTGTGAGAATATGAGTCCTGTTATATTCTAAAATCTCTCAAACCTAGTGGGCTAGATAATAAGCATTTTGCTCCATTCCTGCCTTTTAAACCCTCCATTGATACACATATGTATCTTTTCAAGATGGTGCATTGCACAATATAAAAACATCTGAGAACTTTACTAATAAGTGCACCTGAACCGAAAGAAACAGACTTATAAGAAGCAACATATTTATTAAGGTGTGTGCATGAAATCTTTAACTTTCATTCTGGGTGGCAAGTTTAGGCAATGAGTAGAAGTGAGATTCCTGTCATTTTATCAATTATATCAGATCACCTCTTAATATAACGCCATTTGAGATTTCCTCTTACTAATTAATGCTAATTCTTGCCTCCTCTTTTTTATACTGTTGTTAGTTTCTGGATGTGTTACCCACATTTTGAAATGTGTTTACAAAAGAACAAAAACAAGGATGTTATAGAAACCTCTGTGCAAGCAGGCTGACGAGTCTTATGCCTGAGGAGCTCCTCAGCCAGTCCTTTAAATCCAAAAACACAATCCTTGCACAAAACAAACAAATACACCAGCAAACAGTGATGCAACAGTAATTTTAGCTCTTCTCCAGGCAGTAGGAGGGGCCCTTTGGCTCTGGCCTAGTACAATAGCATGGCCCCTTCCCGGTTGCACACTTATTTGGATTCCACTTTTGTATTCTGCTTACAAACTGCTCCTTCACTCAGTTTACTTCCTTCTGCTCTCTTCTCTGGGTTTTAAGCTACTAGTCAAGTACTTCCTCATTACCTAAACACCCACAGTTGCGCTTTTTCAGCAGGTTGGCATGCTCCCTTTTAAAGGGCCAAACTGATCTATCACACTCTGTCTTCTAAATCTTTGGCTATACAAGGACAAGGAATTAACTGTTCCTTTGTGTAATATTGGCATTACAACAGCATTGTCTGTGTTTAAAAAACAAAAGTTAACTTTGGCAATTCTGATATAACTATGTGACTTGTCAAGTTCTGACTCCTAGGGCAACCACTGACCGTGACTCAGTCTGCACATACAATGAAAACCATGCATACATTAGCGACAGATGAAAATTAAAGAGATTTAGAAGTTCATTTTAGCTCCAATTAGTATCTACTATTGAATGATTTCTCAAGGAACAATTGAATTTTCCATACCTTTTGAGGAGTTTGACTATCCTGCTACTGTACCCTCTTGTTGTGCTGTGAAAAGTCTTCTCCTATGCCCTTTGACAACAGGCATATTGCTCAGGAGAAGCTTACCAACCTTTTCCCTCAAACCACATGAGTCTTCTTTAGAGAAAAGACATTGTTTTTATAACAGGAATTATCCAAAATGTGTGGACTGGATCAAGGTCTTCAGCCTCCCCTACACTTAAACTATTTGTGATAACAGTATTATGCTCCTTCTTAAAGGTCTTGCGTAGCAAGATTTTCATATCTCTCATTCTCCTTTCATCTACTACATGCCCAGAGGACAAGTCTCCTTATCAATATATAGTCCTCTTGAGTAGTGAAAATTCTTTTATTGGAGCTTGAAAAGGTCTCATAAAACCCTTCCTATGCATTCTAGCAGCACCCATTGCTAGGAAAGAAGAAAGAAGGGTAAATTTTCCACTATAGTTTCTTACAGCAGCACTTTTCATATAGCCATAGATAGATAATCTCAGACTGTTTAACTCTCTGCAAAGAATACTTGTCCTGTGAGTGCACAGTCAAAAACTGTCACATGCAAAACTGGTTTGCAAAATAGGAAAAGGCTCACACAGGCAAAAACACGCTCATCATATTAAGAAATAATAATAATAATTTTACTAAAACAACATCTGCTTTAGTGATACTGGAACACAGGCCAGCCCCTTAAAAGCTGTATTTATTTATTTGGCTGCTGTAATTCAAGAACTGGACTCAAAAACCAGAGACTCATTTTATTCAAATTTTCAAGGCAGGAGAGTTCTTCATTGCTAAATTTCACTATAAAGGGAATCTTTATCTTAAAGTTCATAAACTCCTGAAAATGGAATTTATAACACAAATCTTGTCACGTGTTTAACTATCATCACAATTGCAACCCTATAATATTTTAGTTAGATGTGTATAATGCCACAATTTTAATAAAAATGCAATGCTTCTTAAAATCACAGAAATCTTTGTGGAGTCATTTGAGTTGCAATGATTTAAATTGTATATATTTATATAAAAATACAATTTTTGGTGTTTATGTCAGATGTATTTGCCAACCATTAAGAATAAGAGTGATAATGAAACAGGCATTCAAGGCACATTGACTAATTTAAAAAAAAAAAAGTGCAGTACATTTTTGTCGTACCATATTTAAGGGTATTACTTGGCTTCAAAAGTGCTTGCATGTGCCAGTTGTCACCTTCATTGGTTATTTTGTTATAGCAATCCCTCCATTGCAACCTAGTAAGGGAGGCCACTTGTAATGCTTTATAATCTTGTATTCCTAATTTGTGATTAGCCCTTTCTAGGTTTATCGCTTAGACAAATATTGTTACATTTCTTATGTCCCTTGGACTAGTGACAGAAATCACACACACACCAGTAGAAGCAACCAGATACTGTTTCAGATCTCTAATACAACAGGACTAGGGACAGACATTCAAAAAGCCCAAGCCTGAATTGATTCACTTTTTGCAGGTTAGTCTAAACTATGCAGCTTAAACTGATTAATAACTGAACAGACATTCTCTGTGAAATCAGGAAATGCAGCCACATACCTGCAGTGGCTCCAGCCAGGAGCTGGGAGGCACTACAGCATGCCTGGCAACCACTGCCAAAGGGGAGAGAAGAGAGACGCTGCCTATGGCTCTCACCCCTTCTTGCTGGAGTGGGGGGCGGGGTGGCCAGGCACCAGCCAGGACTAACAACACAAGGGATGCCAGCCACCAGCCGGGAGGGTTTGCTCATGGCAGACTGAGGTGTGGGGAAGGGGAAAAAGTCCTTTCTCTGAAGCAAGCATGTATTGAACATAGCAGTTTGCAAAGCATACAATAGGGAACTACCAAAAATCTTTGCCTAAGCTAAGATACAGCCTAGTAAAACACAGCATGCTTAGACACAGATGTAATTTAAAATGTAAACCAGGAAGACAAGAATTAGTTTTACTAATCCTGAGGGTGGAGTGTCTCCTTACAGCCAGGCATCCAGAAAGGCTTTGTTTAGGTATGTACCTCTCTATATTCTTTGGTGAAGCTGTCTGCAACTTTCCTTAACTGCATCTCCAGCATGTGTGATGATTGTCAGGTCTTTGCCAACACTTCCCACCTTTCAGTCTGGTCCTGCAGATCTTAGCTCTGTGCTCATAGGTGCAGAGCTTGGATCTGCACACAGGGGACTAGCTTGCCTTCCCCCCCCCCCAAATGCTGTGGAATGAATCCCCTCCCAAACCACAGAGACTGCAGCCAAACCCCCAGGGGTTCAGGGTGAGAGAGGGGACAGAGGGAGGAATTAACTCCATCCCTCCCTAGCTGAAGGCAAGCCATAGAGGTGCAGCTGGGGCTGGCAAACAGCAGCTATGATCCCCAGGGTTTGCTGGTGGAGGTGGGGGGTGGGGAAGGGGATGGAGGGAAGGAGAAATTTGCCTTACGGTCTGGTCTGGCCACACCCCCTGCTCCAATTAGAGAGCAGAGGGGAGGAGCCAGCCCAGCTCACTGGGGCAGAGAAAAGCACTCCACCCAGCCCAGAGAGCATGCCAGGATGCTGGGGGAGTCTGATTTAATTTAAACCAGCAAGGGGTCTGGGACAGACATTACATAAACTGATTTGAGCCAAATCAGTTAAGTCTGATACTACATTCAACCAGGTTTATCTCAAACTGGTTTCAGCCATTTTCAAACTGGCTTATGTGCACTGAATGTCTGTTCTTTTACAGGTTTAAACCACTTTCTGGTCACTTCAACCAGTTTATGTGTAATGTATGTCCCTAGGCCTGAAGTTCAGTGCATATAAACTGCTTTCAAAATGGCCAAAACTGGTTTAATATGAGCCTGGATGGACATAGTATCAGACTTAACTGATTTGGCTCAAATCAATTTATGCAATGTCTGTCCCAGATCCCATCCAGATTCAAGTTGACTCTCAGTCCCCCAGCATCCCAGGATGCTTTGCAACTCTCCTCCCTCGCAGGGTGGGCAGGCTAGCCTTGGCCCAAGTTGTCTGCTCCAGCTGAGCAGGGTGGTGTGATGTAGCACCTCCTGGCTTCTGGCTTGAGCCACTGCAGGCATGTGGCTGCATTTCCAGAATCAAAAGTGAATGTCTGTTCACTTGCTTATTAGTTCAATCTATGCAGCTTAGACTGACCAGTGAAGGTTGAATCAATTCAGCCTTGGGCTTTCTGGCTGTCTGTACTTAGCCCTTCTGAATCAATCAGGCATTGGTACCCACAGTCTCAGAACATTTTTAAGATGGTTCAATAAATGAAACTCTCCAGTGGCATAATTAATGCTGGCTTGAAAAACTCCAAAAATCAGCGAAGATAGCACTGTCCTATCACAGCTTAAACAGAGTAAGTTTCCTCCACAGCATGGGCCACTGGTGCCTCCTCAGTCAGGAATGGCACTTGCCCCCAAGTGGACAGTCAGAAACCAGGGGGAAGGGAGGGGCCCTTGCAGCCAATCCCACAGGCTGGGGGAAGGGAGGTCCCCCGCAGCCAATCCTGCTGACTGGGGGAGAGTCCCCCCGTGGGTGATCCCATGGGCCGGGAGAAGAGGGGGTTCCCCACGGCCGATCCTGACGACCCTCAACTGGCAGCAGCGCACCACTAGCACTTCCAGGTGTGCTACTGGCACTTCTGGTCAGCAGGATTGGCCGCAAGGAGACCACTTCTCCTGGTGCACTCCTTGGCCAGTGCTTTCAGGGGGGGCACCAGCTCTCTCACCTGCCCAGGAACATTGCAGTCAGGGCGTGCACCAGTGCTCTCAGAGGGTGCACGTGCAGCCCCATGCACCTCCTACATATCATCACTGCTCCACATCCCATGGAACATTATGTTTCACAGAAAAGTTTTTATAGTATTGAAAGGATAAGCGTTACATTTTCCCTTAGTGTAATACTGTAGCACAGCTAAAAGAATACAGATAGTTTTCTGGCACTCGGATTAATAATTTCTTTAATCAGCTGTCCTTTAAAATGCAACCCCTGATACAAGGTTACTGAACTGTGGCCTGCATTGAAGTGCCTATTACAAATTATTCTTGTAAAATGTATGTTTCACTTTAACAATACTTAGTCCTGCAATCATTTTTTTAGGGCCCGATCCTGAGAGGTGCTGAAGACTTGTAATTCCCACTAATTTCTGTGAACATAAGTGCCTTCCCTGATGTTCTCAAGGGTCTGATCATTATACTATTATATAGCAGATGGACATGACAGAGGATGAGCTTGGGCAGCACCGTAAGGCAGATACTAGCTTTACCATGACCATCTCCAAGGGAGAAGCAAACACTCCAACAGAATAGGAAGTGATCATCAAGCTGCTATTTCCAATCTATTTTAGGGTGATTTTTTTTTTAGGTGCCTGTCACAGTGCTATTTGAATATCACTGAAACATGTAGAAGTCCACCTCTTGAGGCAGGCAGATTTGGTCACTTTTAGTCGATGTACTACATTGTTCTTATTTTAGTAATTTTTTAATTGTATTTATCTGTATATTTTACTTTCATACTTTGATTTTTTTCCAATTTTGGTTACACTGCTGCTTAAGGTTAGATTAAGGTTAACACTGAGATAAAGGTAGAATCCTTTAATTGCTGACACTTAAAACATACAATACATATAAAGTATTTCCAAACAAAAACAAATGTAGTCATTTAAGGCAATTATTTTGGTAAAAGTGAGGATATTATCAATTACTTGTATTTAAAAAAAAACCCACTACTTTTCAGGTTGCTATAGTTATGTAACTATGTACATATACACTTTAATCCATACAACTTGACTAGCTAGAGAATTCTAAATTAAATTAAACCCTTTTTTGGGAAAAAAATGTAATTTTAAATTCAAAATTACTGTCACATTAGTGATATATAACATTTCTGATGCTATTGAAACCATTTTTGGTTAAGTACTTTTCAGGCCATTTTTTTCAAGGATCTAGAATGAGATGTGCTTCCCTAACTTTATACATGCAAACTTCCAGGATTTATAAATCTGGGTCTGTGTTTGTGTGTAGCATGGTATACAGAAGTGCAGGCACTGTCCTTGCCAAGTTGATGCTTTTTCATAGATCATT
The DNA here is from genome assembly GCF_030867095.1 of Alligator mississippiensis. NCBI lineage: Eukaryota > Metazoa > Chordata > Crocodylia > Alligatoridae > Alligator > Alligator mississippiensis. The sequence continues at coordinate 108,691,344 of NC_081826.1, forward strand.
AAAATTCATAAGCTCTGCAAGAGTTAATGGGTTATCCTTATAAAATCGATTGCAATGACTCCTATGGGTTTTACAAACCCTGTGGAGAAGGTTCACATGAATTCCACGTGGAATGTTTTATACAAGCATCTATGCTTACTTACACTTGGAGCCAATAAAAGGCCGGGTGCTCAAAAGGGCAAGAAAAATCTATTTGGCTAAGTTGAGGTGTTTGGGAGATATTATGTTCTTCTCCTTTCACTTAAAAGTAAAACAAAAGTATAAGACTTTTGCAAGGGTAAAAAAACTATTCATTCTTTTAAATTCTTATTGTCCAGTTGTGCTCCTTAACTTGACACCTCCCTACAAATGTATCTCTGAAAATGTTCAGACGGGATTTCTTGTAGAAGTTAAGAGGCTGTTAAAATCAGGCACACCATGAAAAACTAAGTTAACTGTGGAAATCATACTGATTCTGCATGATAAGGGCAGGATTTCATTTTCAGCCAGTGCTTGAATGCTGTTGGATGGCCACTCTGTGTGTACAGTCTGTGTGTACATGTGATTATACATCTTAACTTAATTATTTCTACACTTCTCTCTTTTTAGGTCTAACTGTGCTGAAAATATCCGTAAGCATATCTTACACACAGGAAAGCATGAAGGAGTAAAGATGTATAACTGCCCCAAATGTGATTATGGAACCAATATCCCAGTGGAATTTCGTAACCACCTGAAAGAATTGCATCCAGACATCGAAAATCCTGATCTGGCTTACTTGCATGCCGGTAAGATCGTTCTTCTGTTTGTTTACAAATTCTTCACTTTTCTAAATGAACACACTTAAATGATTGCAGAAAGAATGCTAGCTCTTCAATGTTTCTACCATTTATTCTAAAGAAGAGCATGATTTTAAATTGGACTCGATCCACTTCAGATTTCACTTACAGGTGAAAGTGATGTATTTAGTATTGAGATATGTCTACATTTCATGCACAGAGTCTGCATTTATATGTGTAAACTCAGGATATTTGCATGTTGATTTAAACAAGCACTTTTGCAACTTGTCTGAGCTTATGTTAGAAGAAAAATATTGTTTTATGGTCTTGTAAAAAAAAAAAAAGGTGGAGCAGTGTAATAAAATGGAATGAGGTGCTAAATTGATGCAGTACTTTAAACATTTTTAAATATTATTTAACTTGTTAAAATGGAGCAGCTAATACTTAACACCACAGGATACAACAGCAAGGCAGTTGGTTCTGTTAGTATACAGTTATATGAACAAAAAGGGTGCTCACAAATGTGGGAAAAAACAAAAGAGCACTTTACTGGAAGAGGCAGTGTGTCAGTTCAACCCAGCATCTGTATAGATTGGGCACTTCAGCAGGGATTTTTGGCACTTCTGTCTAAAGCTGATTCAATTACTATTAGATAAAAGCATCAAAAAGCCCCGCTGAAATGTCTCATCTATATAGATGGTGGGAGAGCCACATCTAAGCATGCACTGGACTTGGCACAGGGGGTGCCAAACTTAAAGCATATTCCTCCCCCCCTCCCCCCCTCACATCTGTAAGCAGCCAAAGTTATTACAAATAGTTTTTGTTTTATGAAATAATGTAGGAGGGATACAATATAGTGTGCTTTTTTTTCTCTGACTGCCTCTTCTAACCTTTTGCCAGATGCTAGTACCAGAGTACATCCTGAGTCTTTAGTGGTCTGTGCTCGTCAAAAAAGTAGAGAAAGGGACTACATACTAGTCAACTAAAAGTTACTAATTGCAGTGCACTGGATGCTGTGGCCAGACTCAGCAAACACATAAAAAGTTTCTTTTCTTAAAGCATATAAATAATTCCATCAGTGGTAGTGAAAGTACTCATATACTTAAAGTTAAGAAGGTGTTTAAGTGCTTTGTTGAAACATGACCTAGATGAGGGACATAAAGAGGCTGTCACATAAATGTACATGCATTTTTTGTTCTTTGTTCTCTTCGATTTATGATACTGTTTATTTTAAAGTGTTTTGAGTATTGCTGTAAGTTTGTATGATGATTTGAAAAGATTTAATATGGTCCCTTTTCTCAGAGTTTATTTTTCTACATTAGAAAAAGAATAGGAAGATAAATAGAGGAAAGAAGGAGGCTAAATCAAATAAAAAAATGAGCACATACATTCTGGAAGTGCTAAGTAGAAGCTGAAGTGCAGCAAAGGGTAGATAGCATGAGCAAGGATGTCATTTTGAGACAGCAAACCAAAACATGGGTTTGAAGGAGAGAATAGGAAGAGAAAAGTCTCAATACTTGGTATCGGACTATGTCTGGTGGCTTTTCAAGTAGCAGGGGCAGCAGGGAAAAGAATGAAAAGATCAGAGTTGGAGGACATGACAACAGGCAAAGCAAGAGTGAGCAGCAAGAGGAGTGAGGGAGATAAAACAGTAGGTCAGAGTTTAACATGAGTATAAGGAGTTTGATCTTGAGTTTGAAAGAGCCAGAGAACTTGAAAGAAACTGAGTGGAGATAGAAGTCAGAATAATGGGAAAGGAGGACAAACTGCAAAATACTGGAAAGTGGAAAGGGCCAGGGAGCCAAGAGAGGAGGAGTTTGAGGGCCTGACAGATGTTACATTTATGATGCGATTAACCTTGTAGTCATGCCACAAATTGTGACATGCCGTATGTTCAGTCAGTTTATCTATGGCACGATAAAATCTCAAACCAGCTACAAAGATGTTCCATGCATAATGTAGAGCATCTTCCGGTTTGCATTGCACCTTAAATCGAACATGTAACATGTGGCAAACCCAGGTCTGGGACACGTGTCCCATCCCAATGTTCAGCTGAGTGCAGGGATGGGGCACCTGGAGTCCTGGACACAGCTACGGTGTGCCTGAACCCTTAAATGTGGTAGAGGACAATCCTTGTCTCAGACTTGGACTCGAGGCTGCCCCACCCCTTATCCCAACAATTAGCTGATTGTTCGGATGGGATAGAGGGCAATCCTGTGTCCCAGACCTGGCTGCTCCCTGGTCAGTCCCCAGAGGCAGCCCTGAGTACCTGATGTTTGAATGGGTGCCTGCACATGCAGCTATGAATCAGGAATGTGGTCCTCAGCTGCAAGCATGATTGGGATCAGAGGAACTGTATGCCTGATCCCAAAAGTCACATGTCATGCCATGCACTCTGGCATTTCTCCAGTCCCAAAGGCACAATTATATTAACATCTGCCAAAGGCCTACTGAGACCAAGTTCTGCCTACATGGGCTTCCATTTAAGTAAGAAAAATATATTTGTGCCAAACTGAGTCAAGAAATCTTTCCTTGAATGACTCCTCACAGACTGCCTGTCAGTAATACTGTTCATCAGTATCTTGGAAGCGTGGATATCATTATATGTAGTTACAACACAAACTTTCACTGGGCACCCTTCAGTACATGTACCCACAATTTTCATTCTTTCTTTTTTTTTTTAAAACAAGGCACTGTACTTTTGTAACTGGAAACTCTTTATTTGCACACTATCTTCTTATTTGGCAAATATTTCACTCTATTCTGGAACCCCTCGTTATGTCAGTATATGATGGATAATATCTGGACAACCAAACTCTAGTTCACTGAATATTAGTTTCACATGCATAGATTCATAGATTCATAGATGTTAGGGTCGGAAGGGACCTCAATAGATCATCAAGTCCGACCCCCTGCATAAGCAGGAAAGAGTGCTGAGTCTAGATGACCCCAGCTAGATACTCGTCTAACCTCCTCTTGAAGACCCCCAGGGTAGGGGAGAGCACCACCTCCCTTGGGAGCCCATTCCAGACCTTGGCCACTCGAACTGTGAAGAAGTTCTTCCTAATGTCCAGTCTAAAGTTCTTCCTAATGTCCAGTCTAATTTTGAGACAAGGGATCTAACTTCACCACATTTCTGAGACACTATGCATTTTCCGCCTTTTATGTTCCTTCTAATAAAAGGAATTAATACACAGACATGGTACAAAGCTAGTCCTGCAGAGCTGTTGCCTTTCCTCCCTTTCTGCTGTTCTACAAAAAAGGACGATTTAGCTCAAAAAATTTTGTAACTATCTTCCTATAAACCACAGCAGATACTAATGTACCTTTGATAACAATGGTGATCTAAACAATGCTTCTGTCTCTGTTTTAAACTTTTTTAAAGTTATGTATTTGAACAGACCATTTAAAAAAAACTTTGCTTGAAAAGCTGTGTTCCAACTTCAATCCATCTCTAAAACAAGTATACTGTCTCAAAACAAGACCTGTATTAACTAAATACTGTATTCCAGCCAAGGGTATTAAATTATATCATTTATGTACAGTCTGATTTTTTTTTTTTTTTTTTTTTTTTTTTTTTTTTTTTTTTTGGTGAAGATTTCACTGTGGGTAGAACTGAAACGCATACAATCCAAAATGTTGTTTGTGCTTGTTTTTGAAGTATTCTCTGTCCCAGTTTCTGTAGCCTCTTCAGCATGAATATACTGTGAATTTTGAGACGTAGCAATTCACAATAAGCATTTATTTGCTGAAAAGTTCACATTTGTAGCAAGATGATAAATTTTACTACAGTCCAAGAAAGGGAAGAAAATTCCCACTTTGGGTACAGAGTTAAGGGAATCTGTAGCCCAAATTTGTAATGAGAAGAGTATTTGTATATGCTCTAAGCAATGTGGATTCTTACAGTTATAACTGAGATAACATGGAGATCAATTATCATAAATTAAACATTAACAATATTAATGATTAAGCAAGAGGAGTTTTGTTAATATATATATTTTTTTAATCTCTGGCTTTCACGTTTTATTCTGGTCTCATACAGAGTATTAATCCAAAGAAACTGTTATCTTGGTGAGTTAGGGAAGAGGTTGTAGTTACTGATGTGATTAGGTCCTCATGTGTTATGGATGGTGAAGATCAGGATCGAGGCCTTAAAGTAGTAATAGAAGTAGATGGAGAACAATAGAGATCAATGCAAGGGCTGAAACATTTCCCATTAAATGGCTACTTTCTGCTGAACCTAAGATCTCCTGTATTACTTCCACATTTACCATCAGGTAAATTGCATTGAAGTAATCCAATTTGAGGGTGATGAAAGCATTTCTCTGTATGAACACATTTTTCTTGGAGAAAAGGGTGAAATTTCTAAGTATCTTGTAGGTAACTGAAGGTATTTTTTCATCAGTCACTCTATATGATTGCTTCAGTTTACTGATGGATCAAATTGGAGTCTGCAGTTTTGTACCACTTTGTCAACTGGGAAAGGGCGAGGGTGAAGGTAGAGGCTTGATATCCTTGATTGAATTTGGAAGAGGACAGTATTCTAGCTAATTTCTCAGAACCTTTCAACCTTCTGAGTAGCATCACTTAATAGTGCCCAGGTTCAGTTTAACCCAAATATTCTCCATGTGGGAGATCTTCTTTTGTAAGCGTTGTGACATCTTTGTGATATTTTGATTCTGAAGAGACTGAGATATGCAGTTTAATTGCAGTTTATTACCTCCATTATGTTGCCATCAACAGAGACCATAGGGTATTACTGCCTTTTCAAGTAATCCCATGTAAGTACTGAAGAAGGGATTAGACAAATGATGCATTTGTGGGAAACGGAAGTTTCTTCATAGTTTCTTTACTATTTTCTTTACCTTGTTTGGAGGTAAATGATGCTGTTGTAAGATTGTCTATTCAGCTTTATTGTGCAAGTATGTGAGCAGTGCCCTGGGCACAACCTTTTCAAAAGCTGCAGAGATGTTAAGTGGCATAAGAACAATGACATATCCATTATTCATTGTCCATAAGGAAATTGTTCTTTTATGCTATCATGGCTGTTCCTCTGTTGTTCTCTGGACTGGAGCCTGATTACAAAATGTCCAGAGCACTGGCAGATGGCACAGTTTGTTGGAACCTGGTTGGGACTTTTACGAGTTTTGGTGTAGTGGTATCCACAGTCTCAAGTTGCACATGTGGGTTTCCAGTTAATGTACGCGAGGCATCTGAGAATGTTATTTATAACAGTCAGCAAGAAAGGAAAGGTGCAACCTAAGATGGACAATAGGAAATGTCTTAGAGAGGGGTGTGTTTTTAATCATGTCTTCCTCTGGGATTTGGGATATTGATTCATGAGTCTGAACCCTCTCTTGAAGTTAGCACCTAAGACCTTTTCTTCAAAAACCAGGGAGGAGTCAGTGTTTTATTTGAAGTCAGTGGTGATGATTGTGCCAGGGCTTGTGCCCCATTTTTTTAATGTAACAACTCAACAATTGGACATGCTGTAAATTTGTAGTACACTAGGATTCAGTTCCCTGCTCTGTCTGAGGAGCTTCAAAGACAAATTTCCCATTTTCTAAGAGTACCCCAGCCACCAGACTGTTGAGTGTTCTGACTGGGGGCCTTTCTCAATCTCTACTGTAGAAGCTATTCCATTTTGCATGGATTATTTAAATATTGATTGTGAGAGAGAGAAAAGAATGAGCATAAGAGTGAGCCCAGCAGATAGGACATTTAGCTGCGACAGGGGAAGCATGGGTTCCTGTTCCTACACTGGTGACTATTGACATATTTGACATTAAGCAGTTAAAGGATAAAATACTAAATGGTCAAAAAAACAATGAGAAGGAATGAGATCAGTCCCATGGCAGAATAGTCAATAGACTGCTGGCTAGGCACTCTCCTGAAAGTTTGAAGATGTGTTTTTGAACCCTGTGATGTAGAGAAAGGGATTACACATGGGTGTCTTACATCCTGACAAGTGCTCCAACCACAGAAATATTGAATAAAACAGAGGTGTCACTTTCTGGCTGTTTTTGTGTGAAGGCTTTAGTCACATTCCAAAAATGCTACCAGATTGGACCCTGCAAGTGAGAGAGGCAGAGAAAGGTCTAGTGTGTGGATCCTGAGAGGAGAAAGTTAAGAGCTGGCTACCTTGCTGTTCAGCTTTATTGAGACAGGGGTGCCAACTTGCACCTTAGTCCTGACAGACACTTCAGGTTTACAGGTGCATCTATAGCTAGAAAACAGCTGAGTAGGGATTTTTAACTTGGAGTTAGGTGGGATTTAGACATCTAAGTCATTTCTGAGCACTGTGCTTTCTATAGGTCATCAAAAAGCAGACTGAAACTAACTTAATTATAGTATATAAGCTGCTTCCTTGGGAGGAAATAATAGGCACTAAGAACTCTAATTTAGTTGAAAAAGGCATGACAAGAAATCAAGACTGGCAGCTTGAATCCAAATCAGACAAACAAGGCAGCAGTTTTTTAACAGTGAAGGTGATTGGAACAAGCTTTCAAGAAAAGTACATTCTCCATCTCTTGATGTCTTCAAAACAAAACTGAATGTATTTCTGGAAGCTATGCTTTAACTAAATACAAGCTATTGGGCTCAATACAGGGTTAACAAGGTGACATTTAAAGACCTGTGATATACAGAAGTTCAGGGAGATGATCGACTAGATTTTTCTGATCTAAAACTCTATGGTTCCATGAATCTAAAGCCCACCATTAAGTATTATATTATTGAGTGCTTAGATACTGTGGTTGTAGAAGATAGTGGGGAGGGTACAGAAAGCCCCCAAACTGGTTTTCTCCCTCACAGTTGACATTCCCATTAAAAAATACAATTGGAGCCAAAATTGTATTCCCTTTTGAGCCTGATGTGCCGTAGTCTGACTGCAGATATACTTGCCTAAAATAATTTTCCTTCTAGTATGTAGTTAAATCCTCCATAAAATACATAAGAACATTCATTAAAAAAAAGATGTTAAAAGAACCCTATTGAAATGCAGCTTTTTTGTTGGCAGTCCCCTTACTGTATTATTGGCTGCTGAGATCTGAAATTCATGGGAAGGCAGTTCAATTAATCATCCGTTTAGTAAGTCAGGCCTTCATCTTGCTCCTTTCTGTCTGGGTTTAGGGGGGAAGTACTATAACCGTGTTTTAATTCTTTCCAGAGTATAATGAGTAAAAGGAAACTTTCCAGCAAAGTCACATTCACTGGTAAATTTAGGAAACCTTTTTTTTTCAAAGCTTTTTACCTAATAAGCTTTCCAAAACTCTATACTCTTCTACACTCTACGTAAATTTCTCTTTCAGTTTCCTTAGTTTCTGCAAAACAAGGTTATACAAGCAAACTGTGGTGTGATTACATCATCAACACTAGACAAAATTGAGATTGTATCAGTTGTAACAGTTGCAGTATTCATGAATTGAATCCTGAAAGCTCAAATAGTTAAACCCAAATAAAATTGTGATCTTTATCCTATTTGACAGCTACATTTATCAAATTATTAGGGGAAAAATTGATTGCTAAAAGTTATAGCGTGATCTATTATGTGATTTTTATCAAGCTATAACTGTATTACCAAGTGGAAACCACAGGTATATTCAGAATATGAATTTGAACACACATAATTTCATAATTCAACAAATACACCTTCATTTTGTTGATTTTCCTTCTGGTCTTAAAATTTGCATTTTTTTCTCTTGCCCACCACCTGTTTCCTTTATACCATTTATGTGACCCTTACACTAGAAATTACAAATGTGATATGAATAGGAAGAAAGTCAAACAATAACAACCTACCCAGACCAGCTTTTTGCTTCATGCCTCTGAATTCATCAAACCAGGAATATGTTAAATCAGATCCTGCATATTAATTGAACAGACTGAAATACACAAACCTATTGGGTACATGTACAAAACTACATTTTATGCCTTTAGCAAAGCCACTAAAGATTGGAGATATAATTTTGTTTGCAGCCATGTTTAAGTTTTCCTTAGTATAATTTCATTCTCATTTTTCTATTTCCATTAAAAAGTAAAATGTGTTTAAAATCTTGTAATTTTAAAAACAAGATTAAAAGTCTGTCATTGCTAAAGATACTCAAATCAATTTGCAGCTTTAACTATAGCACAGTATTGCTTAGATTCCCAGCTAGATAAAACAGTGTTTTTGATGGCTGGTATACTCTTAAAAAAAAAAAAAAGGAGGAAAAAAAAAATAACCCAGCTCTGCTTTAAACAGGTTCACTCTTGTCACAGCTATTAGTGCCAGTCTTTCAATAGCATGTCATATTGATTGGCAGACATTCCTTTTCCTCTTTTGTGAAGAATAGTAATTTTAGTGTGTGCTTGAAATAAAAACCTAGCATAAATGATTTTCTGTTTGTAAAGGAGGAAGCTAGGTTTCTTGCAACCTATGTAGATTACTTTGTATTGTACTTCACAGAAAATTAATCTGTGTATAACTCATTTTTATCACTGTCTTCAGGCTTTATATGCCTGACAGAACCCTTATGTGACAGTATTTTTTTTCTGTATAGCAATGACCTGCAGGGTTGGATCTTTCTAAGTAGGAGAAGGGGTGAGGTCATGAAGACTGTTTTTCCTGTCCTTCAGTATAAGCTGTTTGTGTTGCCACTGCTGTGGAGCAGCAGAGGTTGAGCTGAGCTCCCTTCACACTCCCCTTATTGCTTGTTCTGATAAACCATCAGGTGTTGCCATTAAGTGACATGAAATGGGAAGGTCGAAACACAGATTCAAATATTAAATTATGGGAAATATTGTAATATTCCATATGCTTTGTCTAAAAAAAATTGTAACTTACACTAATAGGTGAGTGGTATCACTAGGCAGCAATGCAGAATGCCAAATTCTTTGAAAAAAAATGTTCAAAAGGAAAATGAATATTTTATCTGTTTAGTGCCAGGAATAGTTCCTCCTGTATCTCTGAAAAGTAAAGACAGAGTTAGTCAGCTGTTGTACCTTACTGCTCCAGATAGAAAATGAGTTCCTGATCTCTACTCTTCCTTTGCCCTTTTAGAAGGGTAGCTATGGTGGTAATACTACACTTGTAGAGTGCCATTATCATGCAGACCTCATGAGATAAATCAGTCCTACAGGGCACAATACTAGTGACAATACCAGAAATAAATGTTTCTGATATTTTATATAGTAAAGTTGGAGTTAACAGGCATGTCACTTCCATGTATGTTCTGTTTAATGGCTCCCTTCTCCATGATGCTGGCTACACGATACAAAATGCATTAACTCTCCCCATTATCAGTATTCTCACATCATGTGTACTTCTTTCTTAGGAAGCTCCTATCCTGCATTTTTCTATAAAATCGAGGTTTACAATGCAACGATGCCATTGTCATTGCCTTTTGGTAGAAGATTAAGGGGACTGAAACTTCTTTTCGTGTCCTCATTTCACAAGTATTTCTCTTGGTCCTTGTCATCTTTGTATTTAGAAAGTCCTACCAGCTGGGTGAAAGAGCAAATTGGCTTGATACGTAGGTGTTCCTGATGGTCCTCCAGGATGTCCAGTATAATACTGACCCATATAGGGGCTGACAAAGTAGCTCCTTGTGATGCATTCTCCCAGTCAGCTCTTGACTCATTCCCTAGGTGTATGATGTCTTTCAGAGCGAGCCTGTATTGTGAACAGCCCATAGCTATGATGGCAAGATAGTCTCTGTGGAGTTCCTGAAGGGGGGTCGCTAGTGTCTCCTTTATCTTTGACCCAAAGTTATCCCATTAGCCCTCTTGTCCCCCACTCTCCCCTCTTCAGTTGCCTCAAATTTACCACCATGGCATGGTCAAGTGTAGGCTTCAACTCTCACCCTGATTAGAATGATTATAAAAGCACTTTTTATAGTTCTCATTTCAGTCTCACTCTTTGCCTGCTGTCCCTTAACTGTGCCACAGTTATCCTCCTACCCAGATCTAGCTTGTGAGTGCCATAGCAAAAGGCTAATAGATTCTCTGCTAATAGATATCTTGGTCATTATATTTCTGCATCGCATTCAAGTCGGTGGAACTATGCACATTCTGAAAATTAGGCATATTCTTAATTTCAGTGTTTTAAGCAGAGCCTTGTAGTACCAGCGACGGTCTAAATAAGGCAGGAGAACTTAGTTCAAGGAGTCCTCTTGAGTTATTTTAAAACACGATTGAACAGCCATACAGTAGCCACACCTTGGATTGGTCCTTGTTAGCTTTCAGTCCTCAGGATATGTACAGCCAAACACCTGCTCTTGAAAATCCCTTGAGTTGCCAACCAAGTGCTGAAACCCAGCTGGTGTGCACAAAAAGCCACTGTCAGTGCAAGGATGGCAGGATCACTGATTAAAAGAGTGATCACATTCCTTTTCCAGCAAGCTATTAGTTACTTACATTAATAAATAAAATCAGCCTTCATGCTGAACTTCAAACACTATTTTCTTGCCTTATTGGAGCTAAAATAGAATGTTCTTACCATGAATCTTTTAAGGTAAAGCTGCAATATTAAACCATAGATATACAAGAACTCCCTGAAGACAAGCACCATGGTTGGAAAAGCATGGGATGTTACATTGCATTTTGCTAGAGTATACAACTGAATAATAAATTGTATATTATATGTAAAAAGAATAAAACAAACTTTACATTGCATTTAGCATACTCCAGGACTATAAGAGAGTAAAATAAATCACAGAAAATTAATAAGAAAAAAGTTGCAAATGGATAAACAAAAACAGAACTATTCTGATAGAAGACATTCAGAAAGAAAGCTACTTCTACCTTCATAAAGAAATTGGACAGAATTTTTTTTTAAAAATATGTAGGATGTGCCAAACAGTTAAAAAAAATAATTTATTTTCCTATCACCTAGAGCTCTTTTGTGCTCTAAGATGCCCTAGTCCCTTGCACCTTCTGAAGTTATGATGGGTTCATATGAAACATAAAATGTGGGGGGTTTTGTTCACCTGAGCAAAGTGTTCTCATTGAAAAGACATGCTTAAGAAGAATGCAAAATGGTGGTTTTAACTGTAAACACCTGCTTTAGGTTTAACATAGGAGCATGACAATAACATAGAAACGTGATCATAGATGCATGATCACATCACGTGATCTCAGTTATGAAGAGGTGACTCTATTGCCTGAATGCTTGAACTAACAATGCTCCCAAGACCTGGGGGCACTATATTTCCATATAGCCACATCTTAGAGTGTATTATTACCTACATAATACCACTGCCTGTTGGCCTTTCTCACTTCAGCTGTACATTGTACAGAGGGTGCTTTTTTATTTTCTCCTTCAGCAACACTTGTATGTCCTTCTGGATCATTTTGTGTATTTTCCCGTTTTCTTTTTAGATGCTTATACTACAGTATAATTAACCATGTTGACAAAGTGTACTGTATTTTATTCAAGTCAATGAAATGATCTATGTTTGTCTGCAATTCACTTTAATTTTCATTCAAACTCAGCATCATGTCTAATCTAGAATATTGTTTTTTAGTAATTTAATTATATGAACAATTAGGCCCTGGTCCAGCATGTGCGTGTAACCTTAGGCATGCAAACAGTCCCACTGTAATCAATTGTTATCTATGTGTTTTGCTAGTTTGGGCTCATAGTGGATTGCTGGGCCCAAACCACCCTCAATTATAACCCCTCTGGTAACTGACTGATCTCTGGCATTCCACACAAAATTTTTTTTTTTTTTAGGATTTCAGTTTGTTTGCTCTTTTTGAACAGATGTGTACCACACTGGTATTCCACCTAATTCTTGTCTCTGATATTAACCTTTTATAATTAAGATGCCTTGTCTTTTTGACACACAGTATTCTTTTTTACTTCTTCCCATTTATATTTTATTTTAATAGTTCTTTATGATTTTCCCCCATCTTTTCATTTACCATATCTTTGGTACCTTTCAAATTCTAATGCTGTCCCATATATCCTTAGTAACCATACTGGATGTTTCTGTCCTTTTTAATATTTAGGTTTTATTGGATGAATGTAGATTGCACCTTCTCTAACTGTGCCTTAAATAATTGCCACTTAAGGGAATTAAGAAGTACAAGAGAAGGAAAATGCTGACCCATAGACTAAGCAGAGGGAAAAACGTTCCCACTGGGTCCAATTTCCTAAGAAGGACCATCAGGATAGTGACTAGGACCTGAAATTATGGGCTGAATGACCTCTAAAAAATTATCAGTTCAGAGAAGAGTTTTCTGTAATTGTTTGCACTAAAAAAATGGGGATCAGTAGAAGTCCAATAGAAGGAAGACTGTTTCCCTTGTGTCTTGGTTAACATGTGAGAATATAGGATGAAACACACTACACACTATTATGTATAAGTTTTTCTGTAGTATTAGAAGAGCAGTTAAGTGTATGGGGAGAAGGTCTCAAAGCTCATAATAGGAAGATTCCAAAAGGGAAGATAAAATATCTTGTATTCCAAGAGTGTATTTTTGTACACATCATAATTGGTTATAGTATAAGATATGTATCAATATCTAGACAAAAGAGTTTTGTTAAAATCATGAAGAAAATGTGCAACAAAAAAGAAACCTTGTATTTTTTTAATTTGTTAGTTTTGTAGGGTGTGATTTTTATTTAACGTGCTCTGGTGGGAGGTAAAGGGAGTGTAAATTCAGTTTAAATGACAGAGGCTTTTGTATGAATGAAAACAGAGTTCTGATACTTTTCAGAAAATTTGAGTCACTGATTCAACCTGCCTGAGATTGGACTAAAAACACTGGCAGTTAAAGGGATGCAGTTCCAGTGAGCTTCAATGCAAGCTCATTCGTTTGCTGTCTTCAGAATGGTGGGATGAGACAGCAAAGTTATAAAATGTAATTTCCAAGCTTTATGTCAGTAATTTCTGAGCGTACAATGAAGAATATTTTCACTTATTCTAAATCAGAGAAAATGATCAGATAATATTAGTCAGACACATTTTTAGTCAAAAATAAAAAAGTTTTAGTAACTCAAATGATTCTAAGAAGGTTTTTACAGGAATGTTTTGTCTTTTGAAGCTTAAAGGCTAGGTGGTTGCCATCTGAACTGAGAGGTAGGTGGTCACTGTATCTGTAAACAAAATGTAAGGACCCGTGCTATGTAAGAACTTAAGTTGTGCACTTAACATTTCTGCTTCTTGCCTAAAATGTGTAGAGTGGCCTTCATCTTACCGTGTGTCTACAATAACCAGAAAAATAATAGCAGGTGAAAACAGAAATACCTTCTTTGAAGCAAAATCTGTTTAAGGGAAGTACACCATTGGATATTCTTATGGTGGTGAAAAACCGCAATTATCTGTTTGATTCAACATGTATTCCAACCTTGGATACTGGGAATTTTAGTGTAATATTTCCATGTGAAACTGGATTCGGATTATTTGACTGAAATTTAGTAAACTATTTTGATAATCATGTTATGAAAGCTTTTTCTAGAAAAGGCTGATGGTATAATGATAAAAACATGGAAAATGTGCCTTTTAAAAATCTGTAGTCTGTAGACATTAGTACATTTTTTAAAAACTTGCATATGCCAAAGAGTGAATTTACTATGATTTTTATGGTCAATAGGAATTTATCCTGACTCAGAACTGAAAGATTAGGCCATAAAAGTCCCCTGGGCTGTTACTCTGTGTCACTCTAATATTTGTTGCTGACTATTTTTTTTTTTGTTAACCTCCACATCACACAGGGTTTAACTTAGCCACTCTCAAGGCTCTCAGTAAAGTTTGTTCAGCTGTTTGCTCTTATATCCACCCACTCATGCAAAAATCCTAAAATGTTAAGTCATGGATATACCAGTATTCTTCAGCATGTGAAAAGCATGGAAGCTGTGTCAGCTGTAATTGGGACCAGTCTTAAGTATATAATATACCAACAGGGCTAAGACAATAGAAAAACATAACCCTCTCCACTGTCTCTTTATTTTAAAGTGCAGGTTGTTTAATGGAAAGACTTATAAGGAATAGCATAGGAGCTCATGGGATATATCTGTTTCTATGTGTGTGTTAGGGAGTTCAAATTTAAAACAGAAAGATAAAAGTTTAGAAGGTAAAACATAAGCATTAACATGAAGACAGAATGTTAGTTACACATTCAGAGTTTGAAATCACCATATTCAAATTAGGGCAGATTTTACACAGACTGTAAAAGGAATTCCTTATGAACAGATACTGAATAAAATGAAGTAGAGGCTATGTATGAAGCCCATTTTCCTCCTCCTTCTTTTTAGAAAAGGCTGTTTCATATCTGATGGCAGCTGTAGAATGGAAAGTTTTATCTCCAAAACAGAGTGGAACAGAAGTGTATGTTGGAGAGAGAATCTGAAAAGGTAGCATGTTAATTGAGCCTAGACTAAAATGAGTGAATACTTCTGAGTACCACTGAGGATATGAGGAAAGCATTTTCTAAAGAGAGCTTCAAAGAAAGAACAAGACTTCTGATTCTGAGAGGGTGTTGTAAAAGTGTTGTAGCCCTCCCTATCATCCTGTGGGGGAAAAAAGGTTTGATCTTTTAGGTGCTTGTTTTTTATAATGTAATTCAGATTTGAGCGTGAAGCACTTTTTGATAGGTGACTGCACAGGTTCACAAAAGTGGCTCATGACCTGATGATTACCCTGTTGGTAAGGTGAGTACCCATTATTTATCTGGCAAGTCTGCTGTACATTATGTGGAAAGAATGTTTTCATCCGACAAGTCTCCAACGTGACATGAAACACTTATAGGTGCATTTGTTTTTTTTCTGTTTTTTTCAAAAATCTCTCCTTATAGTATGTCAGTCTGTAGGCTATGCCTTTACTTAAAATAAGTATGTTCTTTTTTCACTCAAATTGTTATTTTGAAAATCCATATATTCAGTATTATTTAGCATTAATTGGTCATGTAAACTTATCAGAGTCATTTTTGTCGTTAATTTATTTTTCTAAAATAATTTTAAAATTATCATCCAAAAAGGAATAAGACTATTGCACTGTTCTGCTGTGATTTTTGATGGTTTCTGACACTGATTGGCAGAAAGGGATCTTTTTGCTAGAATAAGATAAAAAATACAGATTTTACTGAAAGAAATGACAAATGTAAAATTGTACTTCACTTCAGTTAAATGTTGTAGATTATGATGATAAAGCTTTTAAGCGTGTTTGATTTTAACTCCCATTGACAACACTGCAGCTCACAAAGCAGTTACTTGTTTGCCCAGAAATTGTTGTAACTTTAGCACTGACATCCCCATGTAAATATACAACTGACATACTGGTGAAATGTTAATAATATTTATACTTTTTGTTAGGCAAAACCAGCAAGTCAAAAGGATTAAAACAAGGTACAGCCCCCAAATGTCCAGCCGTATTTAATCCTAATGTTCATTGATCCTGTAACCATGTCAGATTAGGAAGATCTGTGTATAAAATTGGTTTACAAACAGTCCCATCAGATCAATTTCTAGCACAGTTTGGCTTCCTAGTATGAAAGGCTAAATTTTGATCCATAGCCTGCAAAGCTTATGTTCCATAAGTTCCTAAATCCTATGCTCATTCACATCAAGTTGCTCATGCATTTGCAGGATCAGATCCTCTGTCAGAATACTGTGCAGAATCTAACTCTATAGAATGTACTTTTAGAAACAGGTCTGACATGCTTTGACTAAGTCATGTTACACAGCCAAACCAAATTATAAAGACTAACAGTAACCGTGTTTGCTGCATTAAGCACAATTAAAAACTCTGTGTGGGCAAATTTAGTGTCATGTAGGAAAAAACTACAGAATGAGGCCCAAGTAGAAGACCTGAACCCAGTGAACAGACTATGCTGTTATGCTGAACACTGCAGTATTTTTAGTAGTTCACTGTGGTATGGATTCTATAGAAAGAAATGTTCTCTAATAATAAAAGCCTTAAAGCTGCGAAAGAATATTAGAATTGAATGTTTTATTCTTACGGTTAAGATAGGAGATTTAGGCAACTTGAAATTTATATATAAATTTACCACTAAACTTTTTGTTTGTTTGTTTTCATTATAACTATTATGTAAGGTATTAAGTGTTTTTCAGCACTGATTTATGAATTGGTAACTGAAATTTGAACACAGAGGGGTGCACCTACATGTGCAATTAGCATGTAGCAGTAAACTCCGGTGCATTTTGTGACAAAGTTCATATTTCTCCTGGGTGCAGCACTTATACGTGCTCCTGAGTGTGCAGCACATTGAGCTGGGGCGGAGCAGCCGCAGCTGGCAGGGGGTGTTGAGGGGTCAGCCTGCCAGCCAGGAGCTGCTCCACCCCGGCTCAGTGTGCTGCGGAGGGCTGGCTAGGGTGTCAGGGTGCTCCAGGACAGGGCTAGCCAGCAGGCAGCCCCCACACTGTAACACCCTCATGTCCCAGCCAGCCCCGGGCATCATCCACATATGCTTTTCGTCGCATATAACGACACCACTGTAGGATAGTACTTTTCCTGGACAGTACTGCCCTACAGTGGAGTTAATTTACTGTACCCTTATAGGGGTGAACATGTAGATGGTGATGCTTTACTGCGGAGCTAATTAGTCAGCTCTGCAGTAAAGTGCACATATAGATGCACCCAGGGTTGTATAATGGGATAGGGTTTTTATTTTTCTCATTATTGTGCCTCCATAATAACTACTGTGACATTAAACTTAAAAGTGGATTTACTTGACCTGTGACACCCAAATGCAATTTTTATTTATTTATTTATTTTTAAATACTCAGTTTGTATTCATACATTGCTAGGGCATCCATAACAAATTTTTTTTTCTATAGTCCCATGCTTTGGTTTGTTTTTTATCACATGGAACTGAAAAATCCTTCGGTAATTTTTGTATTAAAAGGCTTGTTAATCTACATTGATTTCCAAGTTTGTTATAGATTCTTAGCTGAAAAATACAGTACATCACTGACTGTTCTATCACTTGACAGCAATTGATAAAGCATCCATGCAGAAAGTGTCAGAAAAGGTTAATATTTATTGATTTTTATGGTGCTACAACCAGTGTAGTTTTGCCATCAAAGATGTATGGCCACCAGCAATGGAATCTGTAAAATTGCAGGTTGCACGCTAGTTTTTATTATAACCTATGCCAGTATTGTGGCCTTAAAAAATGACAGATATTTAATTTAAGACAAAAGGCTCTGAATGTGCAGCTACTATATACCTGAGACTGAAATTTAGTATTCTAAAATGAAACACAAGAGCAGCACTTAAAAGCTTAAGGGGGGAAAAACACACAACCTTGCATTGCAAATGACAATCACATTTAGCCTTTTCATCCACTTAACTATGTGCTATTGATCTGTAGAAGGTGCCCAAGCAAGTGATAGCTGAAATTATGAGCAATAAAGGGCTTGCTTCTTCAAACAAAAAAGTATATAATTAGCAGGGTTGGGGGAGAGCGTAAAGCCTGTTTGGTTTTAAAGTAGTTTAAACAAAATGGAATGAATTCAATAGCAGTGTTTAAGTGTACACAAGGAAAAATCTGGTTGCCTTGAAGCATATAGCCACACTGCAGTCTGTATATAAAAATTAGGAGTGCACCACGGCCTTTACATTTATCTCCATCAGTATTTGCCTGACAGAAAGGCAATCCAGTGGTTTGCCTACACCAACCAGGGACAGAAAAATCTTTCGAAGCTTTGACTTTTCTAAATGCATCTACAGCTTGCATTTTTATTCTTTTTTTTTTTTTCACTTAACTGATTCTTTAGAACAGACTTTTTTATAAGCAGTAGGTCAAAATGGTTTTCTGGAAACTGCAAGGTTTTCTGGAAGATGTATAAATACTGGTTAAAGAGCTGAAAGTTACTCTAATAAAAAAAAATCGGTCCAGTTTTGCTGCTTTTATGCAAGTCACTATAAAACGAGACCCATTGACTTAGGTCATTTAACAAGGGATCAGGATCTGGAACTATATTTCAATAATGTAAATTCAATGTATCAGTTGTATTACAGAATTGTTATTTTTATACTACAGTTTCATATGTGCATGTGTGTGTGTCTTTAAGATTCATGGTATTGAAGGGAGTACAATGGGTTTATTTCTGAACAAAATCTACTGATAATTCTAAAAAACACTTTCAGGCTAACCTGACCAGCAGAATAAATTGCATGGCATACTGTAAACATGCTTTAGATCGCCTCTTGTCTGTACCACATTTTTCTATTGAGCTTTATACCACTAGTTTGTCTGGGTTTTTTTCCCTAGACAGCTTACCCATTTTATTGTGCTCATTTAGAGGAAAGAAAAACAGTTTGTCTCCTTGAAAGGCAACAGAACATTGAGTAGAAACTACTTTTATAGCGAAAATACTATTATAATATATGGCAACTAAAATTCTCAAATTGAAAGAGAGGATATCATAGACAATCCTGAATCATTTTACAGAAGCCACTGATAATTTGAAATATTCTCTATGAAGATTTCTGGGGGGGGGGGGGTTAATCTTCTTTCTTTGAGCTTAGTAAAATGTGATTTTTAAAATTATTGTTAAAATAACGTGTTTAATTTTAATAAGTCAAATAAGATCCATTTCTCATAAAACTCCACCTTTTTTATTTTAATGACTCTGTCATTAATCATTCTCCATTTTTATTGTTTCATTTTCTCCCCTTCTGATTGTTTTAAATTTATTACTTCAAAATTGTACATATTCAGCAGTAGCAGCATATTCTGGCTGCATTCTTACCTCCATTTTTTATTTTATTAATTTGTTTTTTAACTTTTAAGACAACTACATGCCAATAATCTCATCACTATATAGTAACCTTGACTTCCAGGCTGCAGTTAGGTTTGGCAGTTTAGTAACAGAAGGTTTTGCCAAACACTTTATTTCATTTTTTTTTTAAATTTAAATATCATTGCTATAAAGTATTCACTATAGTTTATAACACCTTCACCCCAAAATTGGTCATTACCTTGGGTAATGGCTAATACGTTATAGCGTTAACTGATTTTAACAAATGATTTTGTGGAATTATTACTTAATTCATAATGTAATTAAACTTTACTACCCAGTAATACACAACAGAAACCATATATTTATTTTAGATCGCGTAACCGTGAAAAGACTGCATTGCTTAAATCACCAGCATTCATTGAATAAATAAAATTAATTTATTGTTAACTTTGCCATGCACACATTTGATATAAATTAAGAAGAAGAAGAAAAGAGGTAATTCCAGACTGTCTCCTGCAGTTTGTTGAGTGAGTACATATGTTAATGTACATTTAGGCGTAGTATAATATTATGGCTTGCCTTTCAATATGAGTGAAAAGTTGAGAAGAAGACAATACAGAGGAAGAGGTGGCAAGCATACATCTATGTTTCCTCAAGCTTGTAGTATTTGTACTTTCCAAATAGACCAAAGGCTTTCAAACTGATCCGGAGAATCATGTTCCAGTAACGTCCTTGAAATCAGAGCTATGGTCCACTATTGTGGTGTACCCATCCAGACCTACCCGTGACCGCTCTATTTTTTCCCCTACTTACATTCCTCCTACTCCTGGCAATAAGATAGGTCAGCAATGTGTCTACTCCTAAAATCATATTCATAATGGCAAGGTTCTCCCAGCCCTGCCCATTCTTCTTTGCTTCCCTGTAGTTGCCTGCTGGTGGCCTTATGCACCCATATCAATTTCTGGACCCATAGAGAGGCCTTTGCATGGAACCTGAGGTTATCTTACTGTAGAAGAAGCTGATTCACATATCCCCTTTTTGATCAGTTAACAATTCTTTCAATAACATGAACAAAAGAGGAAGACCTAGTTTTGTTGGCAGTGCAATGCTATAGATGTCACAAGTACTAGCTGTTCATTTCTGATATGATTATCTACCGACATAACACAGACTTGAATCTGTCATTAAATCTTTGAGGGAGAAGGGCTTTTTGCCAAACTATCTTTGAACAAACAAAAAATTACCAAGAGAACTTCATAACTCAACTTACAGGAAGTAAAATATAAAAAGAGGTGAAATTTTAGATAGTTTAAGTCTAAAAAGTTTGCAGTCTCAATCCTTGTAACCAAAAGTATCATCTGGTTCTGAGATCTTCCATAAGTAAATGGGAAAAAGATGAAATATTGTTTTGCTGTGCTTCTCCATTCTCTGAGCTGGTTCTTTTTCTTTCTTTCTCTTTTTTTTTTTTTTTGCGTGTCAAGGAAACAAATAAAGCTTCAAATGATAACACTGAAGGTTTATTGTTTGGGTAATAGTAATAGATACAGTCTATACATTACAAGACAATGGTGGTCACTTTTGATCTTATGAAGATAGGACCTGATCAGCAAAACTTACTACCCATACCCCTGACATCAATAAGACTTCTCAGGGTAGCAAGTACTTTATGTTGTAGTATCTGGTGAAATAGGCCCATAAATTGTACACAAAGTGGTCAAAACACATCCCTGTCTAGTTTATATTTCTCCTCCTATTCATCCCACCTGTTTTTGTAAAGATATAACTTTACACCAAAAAGGAACACACATTTTTATTTGCAAAAATAAAATTTAAACGCTGAACCTTTTTGTTTTTAGAAAAATATATAATGTACCCAAAATATTAAGAAGCGTATGCATGTGTATTTATGTTCACAAGTGTTAGACAGACAAATACATAGATATCTGTAAGACCAAAGTGTGCTTCAGGATTAGTTAACAAATTGCCATCCTTTTAATAGTGAGTTTGAAATGGTTGTACTATAGTGTGTGGTTTTTATCCTCTTATAGTAACATATTTTGCTAAAACTAAAAACCACTGCTACATTTTCTTCCATTAGTTGATCGTATTCTTGCCAGTATTATAAGACCTGGGAATAGAAGAAAACATTTGATGACCTAATCAGAAATATCTTGAACCATCATAGCCAAATTATAAAATTATTGTTGTCTCAGCAGATGGGTTCACAATGATAGTACTGCCAATATTGCCCTTTGTTTTATGCCAGCTGTATCTTGGGATTCTGTAAGTCTTCATTAGACTTAAAGGGCACCTATACATGTGATGGCCTTCTGCTCTGACGTGTGCTAATTAGTACATGTTGGAACAGACCCGATTAATCAAGTCTGCTGCAAGTCTGCTGGAGCATGCTAATTAGCATGCTCCAGCAGCCTCTGTGGTATGTGTATTCAGTGTCCCCATGTTTCAAAATGGCAGTAGGGGTGCTTTAAATAAAGCTCATCGAACAAGCTTTAGTTAAACCACCCCCCACTGCTGTCTTGAAGTGTGGGACGCTAAATACACATAATGCTGCTGGCACTTTAGAGTGGCTCTGAGAGTCATGAAGGAGAAAACATGGGGGGAAATAAATGTGTTGGAGCCTGTTGCCATTAACATGCCTTCACCACAGGTTTATTGCATGACAGTAACATTTCTTCAAAGTAAGAATACCCCTTTATTCTTTCATCTCCACCTGAGATACCTACACAAGGTGGAGAATGAGCAAATGCCTGATCTGGTGTCCCCAGTATACTGCCTGGCTCAGCTGGATCAGTTGGGATTGAAGGGAGTTTATTAGTTATATTATATTTGAAGTCACAGTGGCCTTACTGAAAATTTCTCCAAGTTGTTGGAATTGCTAGTGAATTATGTTAACTGCAACCCATTTTCCTTAAATACAGTCTATGCACAAGATTTCAATGTATTTGAATATTGGAAGTTCAAAGTGTCTGCATTACTCCCTTCTGAAAGTTCAGAGTGACTGCATTACTCCCTCCCTTCTTTGGGTAAATGTGGTGTCTTATATTAAACCAACTAAATAGTTGGAAAAATTGTTCTTTGCAACCTTTCAGGCAGAAACACCCTTCTTCAGGCATAGGGAGAGTCTGCTGTTGTTTTGTGTTCTTCTGGATGGAATAGAAGACAATATGCAACATGCAGGTCTGTGAAAATGCAGATGCATGGCAGTGAGGATCAGAGGCTATGGGAGATGATAGGTGTGAGACAGGTAGGTGGGAGCGGGGGCGATGAGGAAATGTTGACCTGGTGATAGAATGTAGCTGATAAAATGTAGAGAAGTAAGTTACCTGGGGTTATTGGATGGCAAGCAGGTTATTATGTGCCATAAATCCAATGTCTATATTTAGTCCATGATTTTTTGTATCCAGTAGATTTATGAAGTGAAGTTCGTAGGCCTGACTACGAAAGATGTTTTGTAAATTCCCTTTGAGGATTAGAACTGTGAGATTGAGAGAGAGTGGTTATCTTGTGATAAGTGTGTAACCACAAGTAAATGGGTATTTTGTCATTGATAGATTTTGGTGTGCATTCATTCTAGTACAGAGTTGTTGTTTGGTTTCTCCTACATATTTACCATCAGGGCATTTAGTGCACTGGATGAGATATATTACATTTCTGGAGGTGCAGGTATAAGATCCAGGAATGGTGATGGTTCTGTTGTGGGATGTAGTTATTATGGGAATGGTGGAGATATGTTATCAGTTTTACATTTCTTGTCCTGGCATGGTCTGGATCCATTTGGTGTGTTTGGGGCCATAGGAAGCTTGCTTCTGGTGATGAGATTGGCGAGGTTTGGTGATTGTTTGAAGGCTAGTATGAGTGGTTCTAGAAAGATCTCTTTAAGCGTTGGGTCTTCTAGTATTTGTTGCAATTGTTTGAGGATTTTCCATATAGGTTCCAGAGAGGGATGGTATATTATAATTAAGGGTGTGCGATCCATAGAGATTTTCTTTTTGCTGCAGCAATTCTCCATGTGGTATCCGGGTGGCTCTTTCAAAAGTGCGACCTATGTCTCTGGAGGAGCGTCCTTGCTGAGTGAAGGCAGACAAGGTTCTTTGGGTAGATGCGATATCTTTTATTAGACCAACTAAATAGTTGTAAAAATTGTTCTTTGCAAGGTTTTGGCCCCAAAACCCCTTCTTTAGGCATATAGAGAGTCTGCTGATGAATTGTGTGCTCTCCTGGGTGGAATAGAAGCCAAAATGCAAAATGCAGGTCTGGAGTTACCAGATGGCAAGTAAGTTATAATGTGCCATAAATCTAGTGTTTATATTTAGTTCATGATTTTTTGTATCCAGTAGAAGTGAAGTTCATAGACTCATCTATGAAACGTGTTTTGTAAATTCCCTTTGAGGATTAGCACTGAGAGATTGGAAAGAGAGAGGTTTTCTTGTGAAAAGTCTGCACCCACAGATAATTGGGTATTTTTGTCTTTGATAGATTTTCGCTGTGCATTCATTCTAGTATGCAGTTGTTGTTTGGTTTCTCTGACATATTTTCTATCAGGGCATTTAGCACACTGGATGAGAGATATTACATTTCTGGAGGTGTGAGTGTATGATCCAGGAATGGCGATGGTTCTGTTGTGGGGTGTAGTTATTGTGGGAGTGATGGAGATGTGTTGGCAGGTTTTACATTTTCATCCTGGCGTGGTCTGGATCCATTTGGTGTGTTTTGGGCCATAGGAAGTTTACTTCTGGTGATGAGGTTGGCAAGGTTCGGTGCTTGTTTAAAGGCTAGGATGAGTGCTTTTAAAAAGATCTCTTTAAGAATTGGGTCTTCTAGTATTGGCTGCAGTTGTTTGAGGATTTTCTGTAGAGGTTCCAGGGTGGGATGGTATGTTATAACTAATGGTGTGTGATTTGTGGGGGTTTCTTTTTGTACTGCAGCAATTCTTCACGTGGTATCTGGGTGGCTCTTTCAAAAGTATGATCTATTTCTCTGGAACAGTGTCCTTGTTGGGTGAAGGTCCTTTTGAGATTAGTGATTTGACAGTTGCGGGTATTCTCCCAGTGCAAATTTGGTGGTATTGGAGGGCTTGACTGTATATTACAGCTTTCTTGGTGTATTTAGGGTGATTGCTGGTTCTGTGTTAGATATGTCTGTTGGTCTGTGGGTTTCTTGTATATGGTGGTTTGTATTTTACCTTTGGATAACAATCATAATGTCTAAAAAGGAAATGTTGGTGCTGGTGTATTCAAGAGAGAGTCTGATGGATGGGTGATGGTTACTGAATTTGTGATGAAAATCAATCAGAGACTGCAGGTTTTCAGTCCAAATGATGAAGATGTTATCTGTATATCTTAGATATGGCATGGGTTTAATGGTGCAATTCTTGAGGAATTCTTCTTCCAAGTGACCCATAAAAAGGTTGGCATATTGTGGGACCATTTTGGTGCCCATAGCTGTGCCCCTGGTCTGGAGGAAGTGTTGGTTATTGAAAGTGAAGCTGTGTGTGTGGATGAAGTATATAAGCTCAGTGATATCTTAAGGCCTGTACTGAGTTGTAATCTTGCTCTTGTAGATATGTAAGGCAGGCTTGGATACCATCCTGGTGTGGGATGTTGATATATAAGCTGGTAACATCCATGGTGGCTAGGAGGGTACTGCTGGGAAGGTGGTCTGTGTTTTTAAGTTTTGGCAGGAAGTCTCTTGTATCATGGACAAAACTCACTCTTTGGGTGACAAGAGGCTCTAGGATAGATTTGATGAACCCTGATATTTCCTCAGTTAAGTTTCCCTGGTTGGATGTTATAGGGATCATGTAAAGAGTCCCTGGGTTGGGTAGTGCGGGGATCAAGTTCTGTAGTTTTTCTTGTAGTGCAGATGGAAATGATTTGATGGTGGTTTTGAGTTTTAAGGTGAAAGGGGAAGTTGGATCTTCTAGTACAAACTTAACATGTCACTAGGCTTTCTGTGTTCCAGTTTGGGACAAAGAAAAGACTGGCACCGATAATAAATTTTTTAAAGACCCCTTTTTATTTCATTTTAACTGATAAAGGAATTAATTTGTAAATTCCCAGAATATTCATTCAGTAGTGAAAGAGCAGTTGCTGTAATTTGGGGAATGAAACACTCTTTTTTTTTTTTTTTTTGACAAAAGAGAGACCAAATGCATTTTTTTTTAAATTGCAACTACAAAATCATGATACTGTTCTCTGTATTTCTAAATAGGCAGATAGTTCCTTTTTGCCTTTTGTTTTTGTTTTATTAGCTTTTCTCTGTTGCTCATTATTGTTGTAACAGAGCACCTCACTGTTCCCCAAGAGATATGAAAATATCACTATAGCCAATGTTTAGATTGGGAATTGGAGCAGAGAGAGACTAGTGACTTGTCAAGTTTGTACAGAAGGTCTGCAGAAGGGTCAGGAATTTAAGATTCTTGGTTCTCCAACCAAAAATTCATTTTCCATAACATGGCAAACTTGTTTCTAAAGGTAAAATAATAATAAATGTTTTGCTTTTTTATCAGAAAGAAGCAAAAAATTAGTACTGTTAAATACTGCCCTTACTAGTAGGGAAGAGGGATGCTGTTTCTCCTGCAGAAATTTTGCTACCTCAGCCTCTTGAAGGCTCAGATCAAGTGTAGATCTGATGGGACCAGAAGAACATGCACTTTATAGTGTGTGTTTTTTAGGAAGAAAAACAGACTCCTCTTCCAATCGGTTGTTATTGATATCAACATTCCTTATAAAAAATATTAGGTTAGTAACATAGTCACTGGCAGACCCAGAACTAGACTCCAGCTCTCTCCAATCCGAGTTATGTGCCAAGTTACTACCTATATTGTTGTTCCAGAATACTAGTCTAAATTGCAACATTTCAAAATGTGTTCTAATAAGAGATATGTGTTAGCTGACTTGGTGGCAGGTAATAACTCCTAATCTATAAACTGTGCACCAATGAGCCTGTTAGCAATCCTCTGTCCTAGACCTCTGTGGAATACTATGAAATATTGCTCTGCCATTTACACAGCTATAGCAGCACAATGTCCCTGGGGCAGCTGTGATGCTCCCTGGTGGCCATATGACTCCTGCCTCCCCACTCCAGCTCCTCAGGGGACCCTCCCTTTTCATCATCTGCCACAGCTTGATGGTACTATGATGTTAAGGGAGGCTGCCCCAAGGTCCCAAAGTGAGCCCTTGTTCACTTTGGCCAGCTGATTCCCCTTGTACCTGGCTGGCCCCAGTCTTACCACTTGGCCACTAAGTTGTGGTCCTCTGGCCCTATCAGTGCCTCAGGGCACCAGTTGCCATATAGGCTATATTCACGATCTCCATCCTCCCCTGTAGCCATGTCCATGCCTCACAGATGTTATTCTGACAACGTTCTGGGCCTCCCTTTAGGGGCCTCTGCCTCCTCAACTTTAGCACACTACTATCCTGGTTGCAGGCCCATTTGTTTTGGCCCAGCTTTCTCAGCCTTAACCTTCTGTGCATCTCAGTCTCAGGCCCCTTTCTCAGTCTTGGCCTCTGGGTCCCTTGGCCCCTGTCCTGAATTTCATTCCAGCTGCATCCCTGACTCAAGCTAGGCTTCTCGTCATCTGACCCTGCCCACCCCACAACCCTGGCCCAGGACAGGGCTGCTTATAGCCTAACCCATCCTCCTGGCACCCCAGGCTCAGGCAAGGCTGCTCATGCTTCACCAGCCTCTGGCCCCTTCAACTGGGCTCAGCCCCCTAAGACTCTGACTGCAGGGCTGTTATCCTCAGTCTCAAAACAGTTTGGGCTTCCACCCCACATGGCCCACCAGGTCCTAGACCCTAGAAGGGCTCTATACCAGGTGCCTCTCAGGCACCCTGTGATCTCCTGTCTGCCCTTTCTAACCAACTCTGGTCCTCTGGTCTCAAACTTAACTGCAACACAAACACAAGCATGGACACCCACTTTCAAACTAAAAATTGCTCTTGCTCTGGGTCAGTGTCGCCCTGTAAGCCATATTTCCCTTTGAGCTCTCACCTCCCATCTCTTATGGGTGGCTTGGGTGCTTGCCAGGCTGTGTCCTGCAGCCCCAGGAGATCCGCAGCATGCAGGTCCAGACTGCCCTCCTTGCTCCAAATGCTGGGCTTATATACCTCTAAGCACCACCCATTTTGATCCAGTGGCTCCTTAGCCACCCACAGGTATTTCTGCTCTACTTAATGGCCAGCATGCTCTCTGCTGCAATCCCACACTGCAAGCTCATTGCTGTGCAGCTGGCTTGGATCCACTGTCTGCTTATACAGCATGGCTAGCCTCTTGCACTTTACCATGAAAGTAACAGGGGCCACTGGCTCTCTGTTACAACAGCCAATAGGGAGAAGTCTTCCTGGTTGTCTTTCTCCTGTCAACCTTTGCACAGCAGAGCAAAGCAGCACTATTGAGCAGCTGGACAAAATGCTGAAGACTAAACTTACGGTTGTAGTCTTTATGTTCCACTCCAACAGATCAGAAGTAGCAGAAGGCATCCAGAAACCTGCCCTAAATGGCAACCCATATTTCATCCTGACACAAGTGAATTTGCAGTTAATGCAAAGTGGTTATAACCCTCTCTCTCTTCAGTGCCCCTCAGACTCATCTGCCATAAGCGTAGGCTGCAGGCAACCAAAATTTGATCAGTTCTAAAGTTTTCTACATCATTCAGGGTGCCATTTTAGCCCTTAATTGGTTCAGGATTGGAGATGTGAAGAAGTAGCTTAGAGCTACCTCCCTCCTTGCACATACGTGCAAACCTTCTCAGCTCTGCCAAGTGTAAAACTCCAGGTATCATACAATTAACTGGTTAATTGCACAATTACCTGGAGACCAGCTACATGTGCAAAGTATTTATTATGCCATAAAAAGCTCCAGTCAGCTATAAAGTTAGACCTTGAAAGTGTGTACTGACTTTATAGCTGGTTGCTATCGAGCTTTAATTTGCATATGTAAAAGAGTTTCTCTTGTACCTGGAAGCCCAGTCAGCTGACAGGGCTCCGAGCTGCAGAGGTGCACCATACCCAGCCAGTCCTCCTGCAACTGAGGGGACTGTCAACCCCAGCAGCTGCTGATTCTGGGTCCTAGCAGCACCCCACAGCTGAGTCCTGCACTGTGAATGCTGGGTCAGGCTGTGCTCCTCCCTGTGCCTGGGACCCGGCTTGGTCCCAGCAGCCATGGGGCACAGCTGCAATCTCCCAGCCTTAGGACTGCATGAAACCCCTGGGGCTGGGAGACCACAGCAGTTGTCTCTCTCAGACACAGGTGTGTGTGTGGCACCCCCATGGCTGGGAGCCCTTCAGCTGAGGGAGCTTGCTTCTTGCCAGTGCAGGGGAGTCTAGGATTGGGCTCCCCCTTCATTGGCATTAAGGAGTGATGGAATCTAATGCATGATCTCACAAGTGCACCTCCTGCCATGCACTTGTGTGGACTGTGTGGATCGCACAGTAGATCCTATTGTGCCTTTACCTGCACATATAGAGGGGCCCTAAGACTCTTAATTTTACTGTGCAACATCTTTCAAAAAGATTTAATGCAGAAATTCCCAAAATATGATATGTTTAATTAGCTCTGTACTTTAGACTTATTATTTTAAAAATATTCCATGTTTAGTATTCCTTTCTATTTTGTATGGTAAAAGTATGCCTATATTTTCTTCTCTGATGGATCATTAACAGCTATATCATTATGCCAATATACACTGTGAATAGTATTTTAAGCTAACCTTCTGAGGAGGCTATAAACTTGAGAAAAAACATTGGTCTAACCTTAAATTTTTCATTTCCTTTTGTTTAGTATTAAATCAATATTTTAAGAGCGACTAAAATAATAACTAGGCACATTTACCAACAGCCAAGTCAGGTTGGAAAAACATAGGAGGAGCAGTGCCCATGTTAAAATTTAAACTTCTGTAGCCATAATTTAAGATGATTGAGGAAACAAACCTGATTAGGCCTAGATTGCACAGCATACCAAACTGAAACATTTCTTAGATACCATGCCATTGTAAGACCTTTTTTTGCTGAACGGTAGAGTGTATCTTGGATCTGATTCTTCTGTTACCAGTATGTCAGGAGTAATTCTGTTCACTAACCAATATAATACTGCTGGAGATGGAAAGGCCGAATAATTAAAAATTGAATAAAAAGTTTGAATATGATTAGTTGAATGTTCAGAGGTGAGTAAGCTAGATAAAGGGCACTGTGCCATAAAGACCCAGATTACAATTACATTTTTTTCATTGAGACTCCTAGTGGAGTAAAGAACTATTTAGGGTTTGGGCAAACATAATTTACAATCAGGCAAGAGGCTTTGGGTCTTTACCATGTATCAGCTGCTCTACAGTAACTGCTGATATGCCTTGTAAGAAGATGACTGGTGAGGCCTTACCTGGAGCACCGTGTCCAGTTTTGGGCTCCATGCTTCAAGAAAGGTGTGGACAGACTGGAAAGTGTCCAGTGGAGAGTACAAAATGATTGAAAGCCCAGGAAGTATGATATATGAGGAAAGGCTGAAAGAACCAGGGTTGTTTACCCTGAAGAAGAGAAGACTAAGAGTGGGAATTTGATAACAATCTTCAAATACTGAGGGGTGACTGTAAAAAGGATTCATAGATGTAGGGTCGGAAGGGACCTTGTAGATCTTCTAGTCTGACCCCCTGCCCTGGGCAGGAGAGAAAAATGGGCTCAAATGACCCCACCTAAGTAAACGTCAAGCCTCCTCTTAAAGACCCCCGAGGTAGGAGTGAGCACCACTTCCCTTGGAAGTTGGTTCCAGATCCTAGCTGCCCTCACTGTGAAGTAGTGCCTTCTGATGTCTAGTCTAAACCTACTCTCTATCAACTTACAGCCGTTATTCCTTGTTACTCCGGGAGGCGCTCGGGGGAACAAGGTCTCTCCCAATCCCTGCTGGTCCCCCCCGGAAGTTTATAGATGGCCACCAGGTCCCCCCTCAGCCTTCTCTTGTGAAGGCTGAACAGGTTAAGGTCCCGTAGCCTCTTCTCATAGGGTCTGCCCTGCTGTCCTGGGATCACGCGAGTGGCCCTCCTTTGGACCCTCTTAATGCTGTCCACATCCCTCCTGAAGTGCGGCATCCAGAACTGGATACAGTACTCCTGCTGCAGCCTGACCAGTGTTGCATAGACGGGGAGGATCACCTCCTTGGCCCTGCTTGTGATGCATCTGTGGATCCACGACAAGGTACGGTTAGCCCTACTGACCGTGTCCTCGCATTGTCAGCCCACGTTCATTTTGGAGTCAGTAATGACTCCAAGAACTCTTTCTGCCATCGTGCTTTCGAGAAGGGAATTCCCCATCCTATAGGTATGCTTCTGGTTCCTACTGCCTAAGTGCAGCACCCTGCATTTGTCAGTATTGAATCCCATCCTATTTTCATTTGCCCACCCCTGTAACCTGTCCAAGTCCCGCTGTAGTCTGTCCTTCCCTTCTAGCATGCCCACTTCACCCCAAATCTTGGTGTTGTCTGTGATTTAAACAGGGTACTTTTCACCCCGTCATCCAAGTTGCTAATAAAGAAATTGAACAGTGTGGACCCAGGGACCGAGCCCTGGGGGACTCCACTGTACACTTCCCTCCGGGTCAAATATGACCCATCCACCACCACTCTCTGAGTACGACCCCTCAGCCAATTTGCAATCCATCTGACTGTGTAGGCATCAGTGCCACAGCCGCCTAGCTTTTTAATGAGAATGGGGTAGGAGACAGTGTCAAAGGCCTTCCTGAAGTCCAGAAAGACTTCATCTACCGCGACACCTGCGTCCAGTGATTTTGTGACCTGATCGTAGAAGGCAATCAGGTTGGTCTGACAGGACCTGCCCCTAATGAAACCATGCTGGTTGCCCTTGAGCATCATCCCTGCTGCTGGCCCATCACAGATGTGCTCCTTGATAATCTTCTCAAAGAGCTTCCCCAGGATTGAAGTAAGACTACGGGCCTATAGTTGTCCAGGTCCTCCCTTTTTTAAAGATGGGGACCACATTGGTCTTCTTCCAGTTGTCCAGCACCTGGCCGGAGCACCACGAGTGCTCGTAAATTTGTGCCAGGGGGCCCACGATAACCCCTGCCAATTCCCTCATCACCCTGGGGTGGAGAGCATCTGGACCTGCTAATTTGACCACATCCAGCCCCTCCAGAAGTTCCCTAACTTGGTCCTCCCTGACCCCAGGCCTGGCGGAGTTTCTCCTGAGTCTGTCCTGAATCTCGGTAGGGGAGTCCTAGTCCCTGCACAAGAAAATGGAGGCAAAGAAAGTGTTAAAGAGGTCTGCTTTCTCCTCTGGTGCAACCACCAGATTGCCAAGCATATTCTGCAGGTGCCCCACATTACCCGGTGCTTTCTTCATGCTCCCTATGCATTTAAAAAAGGACTTTTTGTTATCTTTGATCCTTCTTGATGCTAACCCTAGTTCCGTATCTGCCTTAGCTTTCTTAACAGCCCCCCTACAGACCCAAGTGGTGGAGGTATACGCCTCTTTTGTGATAGCCCCTCCTTTCCACTGGATATACACCTCCTTTTTGGCAATCAGGCATTCCCAAGTGCCCTTGGTGAGCCACGGGGGCTTTTGGGCACTCTTGCCCCCTTTGCTTCTCATTGGGATTCTCACCCCTTGGGCTTTGAGTATCGTTTCCTTAAGGAACGACCACTCATCTTGGGCATCCAGTTCCCCTACTCTCCAGGAGCCCAGGATGGAGATAGCCTTTTCTCTATGACTGTAAGAGACAGGACTAGGATCAATGACCGCAAAATGCAACAGAGGAAATTTAGGTGAGAGTTTAGGAAGAATATTTTGACTATGAGGGTAGTTAAGCATTGGAGCAGGCTAGAAAGATTGTAAAATCTCCATCCCTGGAAATTTTCAAGAGCTGGTTAAATGGAGACATAGCTGAAATGATTTAGTTAGGGATGACCCTTACCTGTGCAGGGGGCTAAACCAGATGACTTCATGAGGTCCCTTTCATCCCTACTTTCCAAAAATCCTATGAAAGTTAGACCCAAGTAGCTTACTTCTTTTTCATTAAGAGAGAAACTATGGTTCAGATTATTTTTACCAGCACATAGCTAAAAGCACTCACACAAACAGGAGTACCAGCTGGAACAGCACCTTTGTTCCAGAATCAGCTACATCCTATGTATGGACTCCTGTTAATGGTCTCCATAGGAACACTCAAACCCTCACCTGTGGTTCCAAGAAGTCTCTTGTACACAATGGCAACCATGCTCTGTGACACCACACTGGGTTGCAAAGTCAAATTAAGTAGAAGAAGACCTCTGCATGAATGTCCTCAAGATATGAAGGGACACTTGTCTACCCTAATGCAGGTCATCTGCCATGTCAGGTTAAACGAACTGAACAGATATGTCAGTTGTTCTTTATAGAAGGAATTGTAGCATAGGTTTGTGGACAGTTTAGGTCAGGGTTGTCAAGCTCATCAGGCCCTGTGGGATGAATAAAGAGCATGGAGCTAGTCCATGAGCCAGATTGGACCCAACAATTGGCCCCATGCACCTGAACAGCTTGCAGGGTCAATCTGGTACAGGCATCACATGCAGTGTGTGCCCAGGTCTGGAACAGGCACCACATGCAGCGTGCTCCCTGCATGCAGCGTGTAGGGCCAGTCCAATACCCATGGGCAGCACAACATGCTGGATTACAGGGCACTTTAGGCCTGATCTTTGTTATCCCTAATTTAGGTCATCAGTTTACAGAGTCTGACACTGTAAATCTTATTCATGTGCATGTACAGGTTTATTTCTCATCTCACATTAGACTTCTAATAGCCTTTTGAGGTCCTGTGTGATATGAGAACAGCAAAACTGTATTTTTAATACATGAGGAATTGAAATTGTTAACATTCAAAAGTGGCTCAGGGTATAGGGATTGAAGCAATAATGGAGTGTGGCCTCCACTGGAATGACAAAAGGCCCCTCTTGAGCATCAAACTGTTCACTTCTATGAGCTAAAGAAAAGGCTAGAAAAAGTGTCCTAAATAATGTTTGTGTCATACTCACTCTGGTCAGCCTATGACATCTAACAATTACCCCAGTATAAAGATTGAAATAATAAGAAAACTAAACACTTTGGACTTTTTAACCTGGAGCCTGTGAACACTTATGAGCAGTAATATATTGGAATGGCCACAATGACTAACTGCATTAGAAGATAGAAAACTGGCCAGATGCAGAATTCACATTGCTGCAGCAAGTAAACCTCACACTCTGATGGTGAAAGCTGATAAATCATTCCAAAGAAGATTGTCCAGATGTTGGAATTGTTTTTCCTGTTAGATCACTATTGTTGCTCAATTAGATTGCTGGCCTAATATTGTAAAACTGCTTATTGAGTGTAAGATTACCATTGTTTGGAAAGAACTATACTACTTTTATCAGCTGTGACAAACCTCGCTCACATCAAAGATAAATTCTACGAAGACCTGAACTGTACCATCCTTCAGATGTCAGAGACATGCAACCTCCCAGCACAGTGGTTCTCAACCTTTTTAAACTTAAGGCACCCCTTGGAAAATGCCAGGTTTTAGCTTTCACTCATTGTTTGACTATGGAAAAACAATACAGCCATATTTGTGTTTCAGTGAACACAGAAAGAACACAACTGGTGAGAATGTGGATTCCTACTTGAAATCTTTAGGTTTATCTTGCGAATCATGTTTGCACACCTAACAGTACCCTGAGACATTCTTAAAAGAATATCACAGCACCCCCAGAGTCCTGCAACACTGGTTGTGAAGCACTGTCCTAGCAGGATATTGTTGGCAAGATGGCATTGGAAGGTAAAATAAAAATGGCCTGCTACTCCTAAGGAAGTGCACCAAACACAGTTTTAACATTACAAACACTACTCTCAGTTCCCAAATAAAAGCAAAACTTCATGGATGCACCCCTGTTCCAAACATGCTTTTGTTGTTTTTGTTGTCCATAGGTATAAGAAGAGGGGTAAACATTATTTAAGGGACAGTCTTGCAAGGATCTTGCTATATTCCCTGGTGAATCCTACTCAACCACATAACTTGCTAGATAGCTGAGAAATTTTTGCCTGACAACCAGTGATCTTTCAGAAAAAGGGAGAGAAACAGCAATCAACAGCAGAAACACATTTCATTGGTAGAAGAGGCGAGGCCAGGAATCCCCAAGGTGGGGAGGGTCGAGACCACTGGCACAAAGAGGAAGCAATGTGTGTGGTGCTGGTTGGAGAGACCCTTATGTGTGGGATGGAAAGATCCATCTGCCAATCTGATCTGTTTTCCCAGGAGGTCTGCTACTTGCCTAGAACCCAGATCCAAGATATCATGGAGGGGTTACTGAGACTCTTCCAACCCTCTAGCTACTACCTCATGCTGCTCATCCATGGAGGCACCAGTGATACTACCAGGGGTAACTCTGAGCAGGTCAAGACTACAGGGCTCTGGGTGCAAGAGTGAAGGTGATAGGGGAACAGATAATGTTCTCCTCAATCCTTCCTGTCAAGGGAAAGGCTCCTGACAGGAGCAGATGCATCCTGCAGAATAATGGATACCTGCGCAGATGGTGTTGCCAGCAGGGATTTGGCTTCTTGGACCATGGGATGTTGTTCCAAGAAGAAGGATTGCTAGGAAGAGATGGGATCCACCTGACAAAGAGAAGGAAGAGCATCTTTGCAGACAGGTGTGCTAACCTAATGAGGAGGGCTTTAAATGAGGTTTGCAGGGGGAGGAGGGGGAGGGTGGAGATCAAAGCCCTGAGGTAAGTGAGGGAGTGGGAGACCTAGAGGATGCACAAGGAGGTGGGGGCAATGGGGGAGGCTTCCTCATTCTTCTTGAGAAACTAGGGTGATTGGCTAGTTACCTCAGGTGTTCACGCAAACACACGGAGCCTGGGAAGCAAGCAGGAAGAACTGGAAGTCCTTGCACAATCAAGAAACTATGTTGTGATTGGAATAACAGAGACGTGGTGGAATAGCTCGTATCACTGGAGCACTGTCATGGATGGGTACAAATTGTTCAGGAAGGACAGGCAGGGGAGAAGAGGAGGAGTTGTGCCTCATGTACAAGAGCTCAGAGCTCCAGTATGGAACCAGAGATAGGCCCGTTGAAAGTCTCTGGGTTAAGGTTAGAGGGAAGACCAACAAGGTTAATGTCATGGTGAGTGTCTTCTATAAACCACCAAACCAGGAGGATGAGGTAAATGAAGCTTTATTTAAACAACTAATGGAAGTTTCCAGATCACAGACCCTGGTTCTCATGGGAGACTTCAATCACCCTGACATCTGCTGGGAGTGTGATACAGTAGTGCATAGGCAATCTAGGAAGTCTTTGGAGAGTGTTGGAGACAGCTTCTTGGTACAAGTGTTGGAGAGACCACCTAGGGGCCATGCTCTTCTTGAGCTGCTGCTCTCAAACAGGGAAGAATTGGTGGGGAATTGAATGTAGAAGTGGATGGCACCTTGGACAGCAGTGACCATGAGGTGATTGAGTTCAAGATCCTGAGAAAAGGAAGGAAGGAATGCCAACAGAGTAAGGACCCTGGACTTCAGAAAAGCAGACTTCAACTCACTCAGAACTGTTGGACAGGTTCCCCTGGGAGGCCAGTCTGAGGGGGGAAGGCTGGTTATATTTTAAAGACACATTAACTGAGGGCACAAGAATAAACTCCTGATGCACAGAAAGATGAGCAAGTATGGCAGAAGACCAGTTCAGCTTCACAAGGAACTCTTCAGTGAACTAAAACACAAAAAAGGAAGCTTACAAGAAGCAGAGCTTGGACAAACAACTAGGGATGAGTACAAGAATATTGCGTGGGCATGCAGGGATGAAATCAGGAAGGCCAAAGCACAACTGGAGTTGCAGCTAGCGAAGGACATGAAGGGTAACAAGAAGCATTTCTACAAGTATAATAGCAACAAGAGGAAAATCAGGGAATGTGCGAGTCCCTTAGTGAATGGAGGCAAGCTAGTGACAGATGATGAGAAAATGGCTGAAGTACACAATGCCTTTTTTACCTTGGTCTTCACAGGCAAGGTTAGCTCCCAGATTACCGTACTGGGCAACACAGTTTGGGAAGAAGGTGAGCAGACCTCAGTGGTGAAAGAACATGTTAGGTACTATTTAGAAAAGCTGGAGATGTAGAAGTCAATGGGGCCAGATGCAATGCATCTAAGGGTGCTAAGGGAGTTGGCTGATGTGATTGCAGGGTCACAGACCATTATCTTTAAAAACCCGTGGCAATTGGGGAGGTTCCAGACAATTGGAAAAGGGCAAATATAGTGCCCATCTTTAAGAAAGGGAAGAAGGAGGATCCAAGGAACTACAGACTAATCAGCCTCACCTCAGTCCCCAGAAAAAAATCACTTGGCGGCATTAGCCTATGGGACCCATCTGCAAGGCAATAAACAGTGTCCAAATACCAGGCCCTTGTTTGAGTTACATGATTGTTCCACTGCATATTGCTTTTTCAGCATGTCTAGTCTTGCATTTCAGATTTGTCCATTCCTCCATATTGAATGCCATTCTCATTCAGTCATTAACATCTTGTGTTTGCTAATGTCTAGCCTCTTACTTTCAGCTTGTAGTGTTAAATGTGTCCTTGAGAGAGTTCCCTTACCCGTCTTAGAATTGCTTGCCAAGTCTGATTTGGCAGCACAGAATACACACAGGAATTGTATTGTCATTCATACAAACAGTATGCCCTGGCCAGGAGACCTGTGCTTTATTTAGCATGATCCAACAAATTATTACTTTCCGTGTTTAAATACTTATCCATTAGTAACGTTACACTCCACTTTGATGAGTCTGATGAACGTGAAGTTGAAATGCAAGAAATCTCCCAAGAGATATTTCCCAAAAAGAAAGTATTATATCTGGGTATCTTGGCCCCGCGAGAAGTTTCATATGTTAATATTAAAGTTCATATGACAAATACATGGTTAATTTTTAGTTTGATATGCAGTGTGGTCCTTTGATGTGGGCAGAGACCTTTATGAACTGATCAAGCATTTCATAACTAATAAATGTAAATGCAGGTAATATATATCTGGAAATAAAAAAAATCTGTAGCAGCTGCTCACTTCTACAGGTTCAGGCATGAACTACCCATGAACCATGTAGTATTTGAAGGTAAACTTTATTTGAAGGTAAACCAAGAGATCCTGTTAGGCTTCAGCAAGGAGAAAGTAAGAAATTATCTTGACTTGGGTCACACTGTCTGTTTAAGTGAGAGGTCTTTGGGCGTAGAAAACTACTGTGTATGCTCATATTCAGGAAGTTTGTGATATGTCAAATACTTCAGGAAAGAAAAGACCTTAGAGATTTGGTTTACAAACATAGCTCTGTTTGACTTATTGGAAATGTTGAATGGTTCAGAAAAAGTACCATCCACAAACACTCTGTCCAACATACCATTATGTAGTTGACCAACAATTTTAATGTTCTTTCTAGGCATCTGTGCTTGGACAGCACTTTCCATAATCCAGGCCTCCTGAAACTGTTTCAATTACATTTATCATTTCAATAAAGACTGAGTTAGACATCCATGTCCTATTTTCTGTATTTTTCTTACATTTGACATGCTACGTCAGTAGCTCTTCTCTTTGCTTTAAATCCTCACTATATTTCTAGAAGTGAATTCTTTGTAACACTGGCAAGAAGCAATTAAGAAACTGTCCAGGCTGAATATTCCAGGAATTAGTGTGCGCTCTTTATAGCTACTGCTTTCATGCTGTTCCATTTTATGTTTGCTTAAGATAATGCTGGTTTCATCCTTGAGATTCTCCAGGACTACATTAACCTGCCTAAATAAGCAAATGGATCTCTGTAGATATGCTACAGTTCCTAGAGTTGTAGATTTTTGTCAGTTAAGCCATTATAAACAAATAACTCTTCATTTTGTACTAGCTTCATCAATTCATTGGTTTTAAATTTAATAATTGCATTCAATTTTTTTCATTGAGACATCATTTTATCGCTGTATCCACTCCTGTAGCTTCATCATCAGTGATGTTAGGTGACCTATTTGTCATAATGTTCAAGTTTTCATAGAATCATAAAAAGATCTCATTTTTGTCAGCATTACATCTGCCTGTTCCCTTTAGCAAGACAGAATCAATATCAAATGGATCCCTTTTTCAGATCTTGTCCATTTTCTGTGCTCCATTTATTAACAAGTCATTGCATGTTGTGACTTCCTGTCCTGTTGTTCATTTTCCACCCAACACTGGACTCACTGTGGTGTGCTGTATTGTAGTGATAATGCCATACAGCTTAATATTCATGTTTGATTTCAACATCTTGTTGCTTATGTGGCTGCAGTGTTGCTTTGGCCCCTGGTAATCATTATGGTTGAGTAAGATTATTGATCAGAGCATAAAATGAACAAGCCACATTTTATTATCTTATTTTATCTTAAGACTTGTCTACATGGGAAAGTTGACATGCAGTGCACTAGGATGTGAATTTACAGCACTTCAGCTACTCCCAATTAAATCCCCATGTGGACACTCTCAATGCACACTAAAGCCAGGTAGAGGAAAGTAAAAGCCTTGTGAATGTCATCCTCGTTGGGACAGAAAAGGTCCATAAAGAGGAAAGTTTTGTAGCAATTCTTAAAGATAGCCACACTCAAATGAAAACAATTGGACATAGTAGTTAAGAGTCCTGCCCTGTGCTACCCACACTAGTGAGAGAAGATAATGTAAAGGAGACTTATTCTAGGAGTCATTTGGGGACTGTCTGTAACCCTGATTGGTATACCAGACATCAGGACTGTTGGTTTGGAAGCTGGCCTCTGATTGATTTGCACAAATATTATGGTGTGTAACAAGTACTAGATTTTACCCAAATCCTCACAGGTCCTCACAGAGCTGGATGAAGAGCCCTGTGGTCCAGGACCAGCCCAGAGCACAAGGTAAGTTTGACACCCCTGAGAGAAAGGACTACTATAGTGAGTTAATTTCCTTTCCTGCATGGAGCATAGAAAATGCCTTAATATGTAGTACCAAAACTGTCTGAAAATTTCTAAGGCTAAATACAGACAGTCAAAAAGCCTGAGATGGAATCAGTTCAATTTTCACAGGTTTCTCTAAGCTGCGTAGGTTGGATCAATAACAAACTGAACTGGCGTTGATTTTTCAATTGGCTCAGCTGCTGCCACAGGTGGAAGGCTTCTCCTGGGCCCAGGCACCTGTCTGTGCAGCTGGGCATGGGGGAACAGAGAACCCCCCCCCCCCCCCAACGGGGGCACCCCCAGGGTCACCCCAACATGGGGCTGCCCCCTGCCCTGGGGAGATGAGGGGAATCCTCCCCTGTTCTCCCCCATGTGGGTACTTGGCTCAACCTCTTCCACAGGTGGTAATAGGAAGAAGTCCCCTGAGCTGGGAGGACTCCTTCCTCCTCCCACCTGTAGCAGCAGCTGAGCGGGGGTTCCCTTTGGCACCCTGGGGCAGGGCAGCCCCCAGCTGAGGGACCCTGGAGCTGGGAAAACCCCCAAGGTGAGGGCTTCCCCATGCCCAGCTGCATGAGCAAGCAACCTCCCCAAAGGACTCCTTGCAGGCAGGCACCTGGCCCAGAGGACTCCTTTCCCCTCCCACCTGTGGCAGTGGCCAAGCCAAGCAGTTTCACAGGGGAGGGGGAAGATTCCTCTCAGCTCCCCAGAGCTGCCCCAGGGCAGGGGAAGCCCCTCAAGGCAGGGGCTCCCCTCGTGGGCAGATGCCCAGCTGCAGGTGGGGGCACTGGCCAGGGGGTTGTTCCCCACTCCCACCTGGGGCAGCTCTGTGATAGCCCAGAGGCAGGGCCAGCTAGGTGCTAGGCTATAGCAGCTAGGTTTATAGGGAGGTGCAAAGCATCCTGAGATGCTGGGGAACTGTGAGGTAACTTGAGTCAGGAAGGGATCTGGAACAGAAGTTCAATAGACCAATTTAACCTAAATCAGTTAAGTCTCATTTTGTATCCATCCAGGTCTATCTTATACCTGTTTCAGCAGTTTTGAAACTGGTTTACGTGCACTGAACTTCTGTTACAGGTTCCCAATCACTTATACCAGTTTATGTGTAATTTCTGTACCTAGCCTACATGACTATCTTTACTAGGTCACTGCCGTAATTTTGTAATCTCTTTTAAAAGTACAGAGAGGGTCTTGTAGCTGTATTTCATGGTTACTTTTCTTATTCATTGGCCTAAGGACTTCCTCCTGAATATCTTCTACATTGGAACCTTTTGGCAATTGTAGTGAAAATTTAAGAGTTAAAAGATGGTTTACATACCTCTATAAGAAAGTTGCTGGAATTTGTATTTTGAAAAAAAATACCAGCATTGTTTTGTGGCTTTCACTGTTAGAAAATGCATTTATTAGGTATGCCTCTTGTTAATAAATCAGGTGACATCATTTTCCTTTTGGAGTATCAGGGCCCTATGCCAGTACTTAAGATGATGTTAAAACAAAATTTCCCATGCAAGCATTTATATCTTACCCACAGTGGCCACTCACCACTGATAGTACCAGTGTGGTAGCTTTGCATGGATTTTGAATGTTATCCATTCAACATCCATACAGTGTTTCTTTAAAATACACTCTAATTTGCATACCTTGTCTAAAGCAATGGAACAAAACCCTGTGCCACCAGCAACGTTTCCAGTTAATCTAGTGATATTTATGAGTTACTGC
Source organism: Alligator mississippiensis (assembly GCF_030867095.1). Lineage (NCBI taxonomy): Eukaryota > Metazoa > Chordata > Crocodylia > Alligatoridae > Alligator > Alligator mississippiensis. Next base: position 108,732,464 of record NC_081826.1, read on the forward strand.
ATGGTCCAGCTTCCAAGCAGTCAAGAAAGACTGGAGTCCACAAGTGAGTTAGTTTTTCAGTAGAAGAAATACTCCCAATTTATTGTATTCCTAAGGTAATTCATTGACAAGCAGGTATGCTTCTTGAACTGCAAATTGTGATATACATTGAAACTTAGGTAAACAGCCTGGCATTCAGGATTTTCAACCAAATAGTGACACTCTCTCTTTTTCTTCAAAATTGCTTCTGCTCTGTGATTTTGATTGTTAACCTGATATTGGTGTTTTCAGTGAAGCCAGTAGCATTATCCCAGTATAAAACTGCTATAAGATCTGGTCCATATCTTAATTTGTCCCTAAAGATATTAAGAACCTGAATCTTTTAATATTTTGCTGCCACATGGATTTTGAAACAGATACTTTTACCAAAAAGAAAATATATTTAATATTATCCTGTTTCTGTTAGTTTGTCATGACTGTTAATAAATATTCAGTCAGTTAATATATCAAGTGGGTAGTTTTCAGGAACAATATTTTCAATGTCTTTATTCAAAATGCTGGAGCTAGAATAACTGAAAACAGTTGTGTTCTTCCAAATATTAGTATTGTCATAGGTTAAATTTGCTATTCATTTCAAACCATTCCAATGACATCCCAGAATTTGGTTCAAGAGTAAAGTTCAGTGGGCAACTTTCCTAATTGTGTTAATAGTTCTAAATATGAATCTGTCATATTCCTGAGACATTCAGACTTGCAGACATATTATATTCCTGGAGAAGACTGTTTATAAGGATATAGCTGAACAGGTTTTTATTTCTAAATTTAAAACAAAACTACATTACATAAAAACTAGGAATAAATGTTTTTGGTCTTTCACAACTTTTAATGAAATAAGAATTCTGCATTTCCAATATTGTCTTTGTAAGTACATGGTAAATTAACTTGACTTTAGTAGCCCCAAAAGTCATGTAATACCAGGTTCATAATATGCTAATATTTAGAACCAGTTAAATGTTTTTATTAAAGTTAGGTGTTGTATATAGTGGGGGTTTTTTATATATTTTCTCCTCTTGGAGAGAATAAAGCAGAGATTTGTTTTGAAAAACATCAGTAGAAAGTCAGTTGAAATAGACTTACTGATTTTTATCCAGAGTGTATAGATTGCCAGCAGTTTCTGGGTTGCTGCCATTAACGTGCATTTAGGTTATACAGGATTTTGTCTTAATATGATCAGTCCTTATTTATGTAAAATAAAATTCTGACTCCATTTTAGCAATATGCATTTAGCATAAGCAGAGTTCTGGGCTTGTGTTATTAAAATGCATAGAGCAGCCATCATATTCTAGGCTTCTGCTGAAATATGCTTTTAATTGAAGCAGAATTATAGTCATATATTATCAATGTGAATCTAGTTAGTGTACAGTATTAGCTGGCACAATGGCTCACTGCACTGTGGTACTAGTATAACAGGCTATATTTTGTGGTTTTGAATTTCAATACCACCATAATGTGTCTAGGCTAGGTGCTCAGTGGAGGAAGTGATCAAATAAAGACTGTCTTCTGTGGAAATGTGCACTTCCAGTTGACAAGATAAACAGTATTTGTCCTCAAGAAGAAAGGATAGAGCAATACACTAACAATATTTGTATTTACACATGACAGGAGATGGGCATTTACCCCAAAGAGGGGTACATACCAATATGTAATTTAACAGGCCCTCAATATAGCAAATAATATTGGAAAAGAAAAGTCATTGCATATACTTTTTTCAGAAATAGAAAATGATGGTCACTTCTGTAATCTTGTACTATAATTCTTGATGTTCTTAGTAGGTGAATATATATGCCTAAAGCAATGTTTTCCCCCATTTTCTTCATTCACAATCCAAAGATCAGCTACTGTGACCCTGCATTTTGAACTTTTGGTGTTCTTAACCTAAAATACATTGTGGTTTTTCAGTCCAAAGCCAAAATGCTGTAATACACAGGCTTCATTGCTTTTTAAAGCTTCAGTGTGCCATATCTGTGCCAAATAGATATCTGTTCTTGATCATGAATACTCCTTGTTCATATACTTAATTTTGAGCATGTGTGTAAATTACTATCAATTTCAGTGTAGCAAATTGTGTGCTTACAATTAAATACGTAGGTTAATGTGTAGAGCACTTCTACTCAACCTTTTGGCCCTGCAAGCCAGATTGAGGGGTACAGGGCTAGTCCACAGGCCACACTAGGCCCAGCACTGCCACCTCCCTGTCCCATATGCCAGGATTGGGCACTGGGGACCCAGCACTGCCCCCTCCTACCACTCAGTGCCAGGGCCCCAGCGTCACCTCCTCCCAGCTCCATCACACTGACATTTGGCCCTGGGACCTGCTGGCACTGCCCATGTCTGGCTCTGCATGCAGAGCTTGGGGCTCTCCATGGGTCTGGAAATTTGGCAGAAAAGCAAAACCACTGCTCCTCCACCACCAAATTTTTGGATCCATAGAAAAATCACACAGCCTGGACGTGGCCCACTGACCAGAGATTGAGCACCCCTGTTTAGAAGATTGTGGCCTTGGATTCAGTGCTAATAAGCTCTGGGTCATTATTCAATCAGTAATTTCGGTAATCAGTCAATATGTGAAAAAAAAAATGCAAGAAGGACAACTAATAAAAGTATATGAAATGAAAATGTTGGAAAAGGGTTTACTTATGTTCCTGTATACTATTTTTTCATAATGCAGTGATAAACAGATATTCAAGGAAGTAAAAAGGCCATAAATTTGAAACTGTGGTGCTCACTGTCACAAGAAATTCACTGAGGTCTTGTGAGGTCCCTTCCAGCCCTAAACTTGTGAATCTGTGATTTAAAAAGACCTAGAAACTTATGGGAACATTAGGTAGGAAAAATACATAAATAGGCCAACTATTTTATAATTGTCATTAATAAGATTTCTTATGAAATATTTGTCTGACCCTGGACACTGCACAAGATGGAGGCAATGATCTGCTGAGCTATGGCAATATCTTTATTTTTTTGTATACATTCTCACTGAGACTTTGAATTTCACCATCAGCAGTCCAATACATTCAATTAAACCAAAAAAATAAAATAAAATAAAGATGCTAGATTAGGCCTCTAAGAGTTTGCAGTGACATTGGAAAGGACCTCAAGGGCTTTCTAGTCCAGTGCCCTGTACCCCATTTCAATCCTGTAGTATCTGGGCTACTTGTATAACAGTAATTATTTTTGCTATGAGAGAGGCTGTTTTTTATTTTGTTCTTATATATTAAAAAGTATAAATAATTTGTTTATGTATATAAAAGTATACTCTATGATGGCAAAAATAATCTTTTATATCCAAATACCTCAGATAACCATAGTGATTAAGAGTATACTAGAACCCAAATACTTGTTTAGGGATAGATACACATATATTTAAATAGAAACTTAAGTTTTTTAAATAAATTCTCTAGCACCCTCCAAAAAATAGCTTCAGGATCCCAAAAGTTGAGAATCGCTGTTGTAGGGAGAAAAAATTGTCAGAAGAAACCCAGATGTTTTAGTGCAGTAGAAATTCCAGTAGAAGTCTAAAATTATCATTATCAATGAGTACACTGGTGTTTTTTCTTCTGATTTCAAACTGCAAACACTAGTCTTTGGGGCATAATAAGATTATAACATACAGCATGTGTTTTAATAAGTAATGTACAGCATAGGAATAGTGTTTGATATTAATGTATTTTGAAACCTTTGTTGTTAAGCTTTTCTTTTCTATTGAATGTTACTGCCCACAGTGGCCATGAACACAGATGGAGCAGGCCTATGTTGATAAAAACAAGGATTTCTTCTCCCATACAACTGTGTTATCTGGCATAGGGTTATTTTTTTGAATGTCTGTGACTGAATTTTTATTTATGCTTTTTAATTAACAATTACATTTTAAATACCTCACGTAAATCTACAGTCAAGAAGGGGCTGAGGAAGATGTTTCAGCATTATGATGTTGTTCTAACATGCAGAAATATTGTTAGGTTTCACTAGTTCCCCAGTTTTATGTAGGTTCCCTTCACTTTTTTTTAACCTTCTAGTAAAAGCTGCCTTATTTTGCTTGCTTATCCCAGTTTTAGCAGAGGCTTTCACTAAGTAGAACTCTCTTAACAATAAGGACCCACAGGTTTCCTTTTTTCTTACATACAATCCTGTTGCTAAGGGCGATGTAACTAATATAGTTTTTATGGGTAATAACGAGAGCCACTCAAATTATGTTTACTTTTGAATTTCTCTGATATTGCAACAAAGAATAAAATAATATTTCCAGTGTAGAAAGGTCTTTTCTTTATCCAAATACGTTAAAAGAAATAAGCACAAAGGGTTAAAATTAATCATTTTGATCATCATCTGCTAATGGATTTGATTTCCTTCATATTGCAACCTCACTCTTTCTGCCGGTATACTGAAGATTTCTTTGGAAAGGTCCAGCAGGTTGATTACACACTTGTTACCTGTAATTCAATACAGCAGTGCCCTGTTTACAAAGTCCAGATTTCCTGTGCTGTCAGTTAGGGCAATCAGCACAAAGACCAAGAGCTTTTGGAACTAAATAAACAATGAGAAAAACATTCAGGCCTGCCAGTAACCCTTCACAGGTAATTTAACAGCCTTTGACTACAAGGCATCAGTTGTTGTTGATGTCTGCTGAGTATGAAATCTGACATTCTATCTTGCCATGTTCTGCCAATAGGTCGGTACGTAATCTCTTGCTGAGGTTCACTGGAGCTCCTTCAGTGCATTGTGCTTTCACACTGAACCTAAGTGGTTTTATTATGACAGACGTCCACACCTGCATTCTGTCACCTGTGTGTCATGTAGGCTTCTGATATGATACATCAAATTATTTAGAATTTTAGGATTAACTAAACTGGGATTTCTCTCTCTCTCTGTTTAGAGATGTATCAAGAACACATCTTACTTGACAAGTTCAAACATTCTGAACTGTTCTTGGAAGGGTATACATACTAACAACTAGGCAACTGCTTGATCTACTCGGTATAGATAGGACTTTGCTTTCATTAAAAGCAGGCAACAGAAAGAGCAGTTTTCTAGGTGCCCTTTATGGATTGGACAGATTAGTGTTATTGTCTAAAGCCTTGTGTTTATGTACTTTTAATTTAACTTGTTTTCTTTCTGATACATTTGATGACTCTGCTGATGGTTTTGATAATGATTGCAGTAGCTATTTTAAAGACTATTTACATGTATCAAAGCAGACAAAAACATCTGTGAGAAGAAGAGAGTCGAGACAAGGATCCATCTGGATCTGTGTCAGAAATGTTCATATCTCTTTCTTTAGCAATCAGATGGTACCGTGAGCAACCAAAATTAAAGGACTATCTAGTGCCATCTGTAAAATTCCTAAAGTGCATCCATTTCAGGAAGCCAGTAAGTAGAATACATGTAACTAAAATATTTATTTTATAGCTCAATGACCCAAACCATTCAACAAATAAACATTTTATCAGATAACTGTAACATCAGAAATGGCCCTTGTATGTTTGCTCTATATAGACGTACTTTCCCACAGATTACTAACCTGGCCAGTGAAATACCCCCACATATTATTAACCTGGCATATGTTTTATTCCTACTATATAAAAAACATGCACAGTTCCTTGCAAATTAATAAAAACCTTCATTGTACAGCTGTTAGAGCTAAAACAGACCATGAGCTAAAAAAGGTTGAGGTCTGTGAAAATTTCTCTCTCAAAATGATTAAAAATACATATTTGCAGTAGTTTGAATTCATGGCTGCCTACCAGTGACCTTTGAACTTTGGTTTAGGAGCATCCTATTATTTAATTACAGGCATTTAAACAACAACTGGTTCGTTATATTATTTTGACACTTTCCCTGTGCGCATTTCTGCAAGCCTTACTGTGGTCAATCTGAAAGGAAATTCAGATGAGGTTTGTAGCAGTTGTCCCTACTACCTACATGTCCACTTGTTTCAGATGTCCGTCCTGTAACTGAGGGATATGAATGTGGGATTATTTGCTACAAAACTATGCATACTGCTTATTGAAACGCAAAGATACATAATTAACTTCAGCCTTGGAGTTATAGTTATTTACACACCTCTAATTTTAACTGTTTACATGTAGTTGTAGACCTAATTTATAAAGAGGTTTTTTTCTTTTTCTTTTTCCTTTTTTTATAATTGTGCTTTTTGTTTTGTCTGTGGTACCATTGGATGGTAGAATACTATAGGCTGGAGCCCATGTCAGAGGCTATTCATTGCAGGTGAAAAACATTAAATTCCATCAGGAACCCCAGAATTTCTGGAGTTTTATCTTATGTTGCAGAGTAGTAGAAAGTTTGGAGGAAAGCTGATAGTTATTAACATCTTACGCTATATTTTTATGTGGAAATATACAGTCATGAAGGGCAGTAAATTAAGGTCTTTGTGAAGTTGGTGATTTTTTCCATATTTCTGGTACAGAAAGTGACTGTTGTGCAAGGGGCAGGCACAGTAAAGTTTATAATCTAGGTGTAGAAAGAGTTAATGTGCCAGGCCCTTATCAGAAACAGCAAACTCCTTGTGGCCTAGAGAAACCATTGCAGTAACCAGATGCTTGCTTGCCCCAATAGCAAGGAAGACTTCTGTAGAAAAACATTAAATGTTGCACAACATCGGGTACCAGAAATACCAGTGACAGTCATAGCCTATTGATACACAGCACTCTAGCTTTAGCTGTGTTTTACTGTAATGCTGTACAGAGAGCATCATTTGTGATTGTAAGCTGATATTGAAAACCAAAAACAAGTATGCCTTTGTGTCCTCTATAAACTGCCAATAGATGCCTATATTTGTTTACCTTGGGGCACATTGCAAGGCTCATTATTCCTCCCCAGGGCAGTTTGTAGGGTTGGATATTGAGAATACACAGGATTAAAGCAGTTCCTAAACTACTTAATAGTAAATTTGTTTTTTCCTGTGGTCAGGATGTTTGCTTAGGTCACTGAATCTGGCTGGTGGGATATATTGTGAAAGTATGTCAAGGATGCCCCAAACTTGAGTTCATGTGCATATTATAAATAATATTGACTAATTAGCTCTGCACTAAAGTCTCACCATCTGCACGTGCACTGGAGTTAGGGCTCAGTAAATGAATTAACTCCACCATAAGATAATACTGTCAGGGACAGTACTATTGTATGGCAGAGTAATTACGGGCACTGAAATGCACATGTAGCTGGTGACAGGGCTGGCTGGGGCACAAGGATGCTAAAGTGTAAGGCCTGCCTGTCGTCTAGCCTTCAACTTTAGCACCCTTATGCCCCAGCTAACCCCTCTACCACCCAACACTGCCACCTGGAGCCCAGGGCTGCCCTCCCCCAGTGCCCCCTACCAGCCCAGGACTGCTCTACCCCAGCTCAACCTGCTGCAGTCCTGAGTCCACATGTAGAAGCAGTGCCTGGGAGCAGCTGATTTCAATGCAAACTGCACTGGAGTTTATCATGTTGCCTTAATGGCATTTGTAGATGCACCCACTTTTGCTTGCTTAGCTCCTGAGCCAGTCAAGAAAAAGTGTAATTTCTCCAAACCAATCAGTAGTTTAAAGAAAGAAGGTAGGGCAGTGTGATATTTTAGACTTACTCATTTGGAGGGACATGAGCTTTGTAAGCAGCTGCCGCCTTCATCAGATGCTATGAATGGATTTATAGAGAGCAGGGGTACGAAATACAAAGGAATAAGGTCAGTTAAATAAAAAAAGCTAGGGAAAAAGGAGAAAGGAGGGGTGAAGGTGAATTAGAGAGATCAAAAGGATAGTCGCAGCACCTGGTTTTCTCTGATTAAAAATAAATAATCCCCCAAATAGTCAGATATAAAAAAACAAACAAACCAAATCCACGTTTTTCTATGATTAAAATGAAAGGCCACTATATATATTAGTAGCATTTCATTTTAATCATGGAAAAATGTGGATTTTGGGTTATTTTTTGATATCCAAAAATTTGGTGGGGTTTTTTTTTTTAATTGGAGAAAACCAGGATCCCTGATGATGACTTAGCATATATAGTTTATTTTGCTCTTGTGGATCCATCTAAAGGTAGGCTGCATTTATCCAGTCTAAAGATGGTGAAGGTGTGCTTCACCATGGCAAAGGCTTATGTCAAAGTGGGGCATTCTTCGGATAAGTAGTATGAAAAGGTGGCTACAGGTAGTGTGTGTTTGCTGACTTTAAACTGGGTTGGTTAGGGTCATTAATCAAGTTCTGTTTCTGTTTGCCTGTAGCTGCAACAGACTTCTTATTAGATTTTCTAAATACTGGTTATACCTATAGGGTACCTATACACGAGCAGCGAAGCTGCTCCGATGTGCTGTAATTACAGTGTGTTGAATCAGACTTGATTAATTGGGTCTGGTGGAACGTGGTAATTACTACACTCCAGCAGACTCCAGCATCTCATGTATCAGTTTCCCCACACTGAAAAATGGCAGCGGGAGCACTTTAACTAAAGCTTGTTCAATGAGCTTTAATTAAAGCGCAATCACTGCCATTTTTCAGCTCAGAAATGCTGATACATTAGACACTTTGGGTGCTTTAATTAGAGCAGCTCTCGGAACCACTATAATTAAAGTGCCACCCCCACTCCTGGACCACATGTATAAAGGCCATAGTTCTGTAGGAACGTATTTTCTCTTTGCTGTAGTTGTTGGTTTGCTTTGTCATGCCACAGTAATCCTACAAGTGACCTTCATTCTTAGAACTTCAACAGCAATTCTCTCCAATTTAAAAGAAAAAAGGGGGTGTGGAAATGTTTTACCTTTTGATTTTGATAAGGGGAGTCAAGACACCAAAGATGGAGTACCCACACATTTACTCTCCCAGTAGCTTGCAACTGCCTGTCTTGCATCAACAAGCAAATACCACCATAACACGCATTAAATCTATCCAGACGACATAAATAGCACCTTAACGCATTGACTTTTTTTCAACATTAAAATCTTTCTATAACTTGTTCGGCTTGATTCTAACTCTCAAATCTGATTGGATAGTTTTTATATCGGATGAAACATGTTAACTACTAACAATGAAAAGGTATTAAAGAAAAAGGCATTGAAATGGCCCTGATACCTGAAACCCCTCCAAAACTCCAAGTATTCACCCATTCTATGCCTGCACGTGTAGAAAGATAGGAAACAATGGCAAGTTGGTGTGCTATGCATGGCAAAATGTTCAGCAGTTTGTTGCTGAATAAGCAAGCTCCTTTTCTTTCAGTGAGTTCTTCGTACCTCATCACTTGAGGCCTGATTTAACACTACTCTTAATTTTTTTTATCTCTAGAATGTAATGTATTTACATAACCCAAGAGAAAATAAAATAGATAAAAATAACACTGAGGCTAAAATATAAATACCGGTAAACATATAAATACTGGTAAGCTCTATCAGTGGTCAGAGGTCAGTTCCTTTCTCTTCATGTGGTGGAATATGTGGTTGTGTTTGTAGCCTCCTTTTTTGTCTCATCTTTTTTCTCTTTTGTCACAGGCCAGCTGGTCACTGTGAGTATATCAATTTAGTTGCAGGCTGATCAATACTGCATCTGTATTAGCCACTGGGCTTTTTCGTTCAGGATCGAGGAGGTGATGTTGGGAGGAAAGCAATGACAAGTTTCACTTATAAAAAAGAATGAATTTTACTTATAGCAACAAAAGATATAGTTTGCACATATGACAGTAAAAAGGTTAAGCTAATAAACAGACAACATAACAATAAAAGTTAAAATTGGCAATGATAATAAAAACAGACAGAGAAATCAACCAAGAGTTCCCACTTGGTTAGCAGCTTATCAATAGTCCCTCAGTCAGGTACATGTCAAGTTGATTCAGCGAAGTCAGGTGTCCCTGATCCACGCTGTCAGAGGGAGAACGGAGGGAAGATCCCTCAGTCAGAATCTGGTCTTCGCTCACACAGGGAATAAGAGAGATCCGGGGGAATGGGACAGCAATGACCCTTCTGTTCCGACCTTCCTGCGGGTCACTTAACGTGCATGTTCCTTTATATCCTGTCTATGCTAATCTGTTGGCTATATAGCCAATTTACAATCTTATTCTATAGCTGTTATCCTATGGGGTTAAAAGGTGTTAGAAATCATTACAATAAGTTACTGCCCAAGCTTGGGTTTACCCAATAAGCAAATCACACCATATCACTTTGGGGTCTGAGATTAACATGTCCCCACCCAAGTTCAACCCACTATGTTAATTATACCTTGTGATTAGGTTCATTAATTTTACTGACTCTAGGCAAAAATTATTAAATCAGCAAGGTTTGCAGTTTCACTTTTTAGTTCTTCTTTTTAAGACTCATGCTTATTCCATGATCAGTACAACAGCTATATATATTCCAGACAGGCCAGAAACAGTCTCATAAGCGCTATTTCAAATATCATCAAAAAGCAAATTTCTTTTTGCTATAAGTTGCTCATTAACCCTTCTGGTTCTGGCCATCACACTTTTTGTTACCCATAATATTGTCATGTACTTCCTTCCTACTGTTGCCTTATTCTTAATATCGTCCTTAGTATCAGTATTTTGTGCAACCAAAATATTTAGCTTTCTGAGAAACTTCAGAAAAGGAGATACAGAGAATGTATATTCTCTTCAGCACATCATAGCTTCTTAACTTTGTTGGTCATTACTAACATAGTGAAGAAATGTGGGGCTACTTTTCATTGGAATTCTCTCCATCATCATAATCAGCCTCAGTTCTACTCTGACATTCTTTTTCTTCTAATTGTGTGACATATCTCTGTAGCGTTACTAGGAGCTCCAAAGAGAATGGAAGGTATCTTAGATCTGCCCAATTTTTCTGAAATTTCACATTTTCATAGTTTCTAGGGTTGGAAGGGACCTGAACAGATCATCAAGTCTGACCCCCTGGGATCATAATACCCCAGCCAGATATCTATCCAACCTCCTCTTGAAGACCCCCAAGGTAGAGGAAAGCACCACCTCCCTTGGGAGCCCATTCCAGAGCCTGGCAGCCCTCACTGTAAAGTAATGCCTCCTGATATCAAGCCTGAACCTACTCTCAATTAATTTGTGGCCATTATCCCTTGTTATCGTGCCTGGGGGAACAGGGCCTCACCTATTTTCTGCTGGTCCCCCTTGGTGAGTTTATAGACGGCCACCAGATTCCCTCTCCGTCTTCTCTTGTGGAGGCTGAATAGATTCAAGCCCTTTAGTCTATCTTCATAGAATCATAGAAGTAGGGTCGGAAGGGACCTTGTAGATCTTCAAGTCCGACCCCCTGCCTGGGCAGGAGAGAAACTGGACTCAAATGACCCCAGTCAGGTAGGCATCGAGCCGCTTCTTAAAGACCCCCAGGGTAGGAGCCAGCACCACTTCCCTTGGAAGTTGGTTCCAGATCCTAGCCGCCCTAACTGTGAAGTAGTTCCTACGGATGTCTAATCTAAACCTACTCTCCAACAACTTGTGGCCGTTATTCCTTGTTATCCCGGGAGGCGCTAGGGGAAACAAGGTCTCCCCCAAACGCTCCTGGTCCCCACTAGTGAGTTTATAGATGGTCACAAGGTCCCCCCTCAGCCTTCTCTTGTGAAGGCGGAACAGGTTCAGGTCCTGTAGCCTCTCAAGAAGCTATCTTCATAGGGCCTGGCCTGCTGCCCCATGACCATGTGAGTGGGGCTCTTCTGGACCCTCTCAAGGTTAGCCACATCCCTCTAGGAAGTGTTTTGTAAGGGACCTCAAAGGGAACTTACAAAACACTTCCCAGAGATGAGCCTATGAACTCCACTTCATCAACCTCCTGGATACTAAAAATCATTGACTAAACATAGACATTGGATTGATGACACATTATAACCTGCCTGACATCTGACTCCCCAGGTACCTCTCCACTATTCATCCCTCCTCTCTCCCTCCCACCCAGCCTGTCTCTCACCCATTGACTCCTCAATCTACATCTTCACTGACTCCCTATCTTGTATACCAGCCCAGCCTCTGGCTTCTTTGCTTTTCATTCCATCCAGAAAAAGCACACACCAACTGCTGAAACTTCCTCAGCCTGACGAAGGGTTTTTGAACCCGAAAGCTTGCTTAAAATTTTTTTTTCCAGCTATCAAAAGATATCAAATTCACCCAAAGAACCTTGACTCCATAGTTAAAGTTTTCTTTCTTAAAGTGCCACCTCTTGAATTAACTGCTTAGGTGAGAATCTTGATTTTCTTTTTTAATGAATGTTTCTAACCTTCATTAAAGATAAGCAAAAGCATGTGACCTAGTGTACTTTAAAGCCTTATTATCCAAAAGATACATGAAGTCACTGTTAGGGTTTTTGAATGCTTAGGATGTGAGATATGGCTAATACAATTTTTTTCTGAGTACTGACTGGGCAGAAATAGCTACCATTTTATATACGTGGTCTGCAAAGGGGGTATGGTCTGCAGTTGGGGAGAGGAGGAGGGAAAGGATCTCTGTGACCTTTCATAGAGGTTCAGTTTTGTTTATTGTTGCTTTGATACTCCCTTGTGTAAATGTAGTATATACCATACTTCTTATTAAAAACATAACAGACATAGATGGAGGGAGAAAATATTATTTGGGGGCAACTGAGTGCACACATTAGCACAAGAACTGCAACTCCTATCGTGCTCTGCATGGTGCGATGCATGCGCATTTAGCCTCTTTTTCCTCAGCTGCACAGAGCTGAACATGTTTGGTGCACTGGCCTGGCTGCATGCTGATTGGTGCCGTGGTGCTGCTGTTGTCACCAGCCACTGTGAAATTCATTTGAGGGGGCTAAGCCTCCCCAAGCCCTGGCCTTCCACTGCCTATGATAACAGACAGTAATAGATTTCATAGAGATTAGGGCTGGAATGACTTCGTGAGATCATCGGGTCCAGCCCCCTGTCCAAGGGGCAGGAAGTCAGCTGTGATCAGATCACCCCAGTAAGTTAAGTATCCAAGTATTTCTTAAAGATATCCAGAGTAGATGCTTGCATCACTTCTGGGGGGAGTCTTTTCCAGACTCTGGAGACTCAGACAGTAAAAAAAATGTTTCCTTATGTCCAGTCTAAAACAGTCTTCCAGCAGTTTGTGACCATTAGACCTTGTCTTCCCTTGGGGTGCCCTGGTGAACGCATGTTCTCCCAGTTCCTGGTGCACACCCCTTATACTTATGGGCTGCCACCAAGTCACCCCTGAGCTTCACTTCTCCAGAATGAAGAGTCCCATGCCTCAGCCATTCCTCATAATGCCTGTTCTCTTGGCCTCTAATTGTGTGCGTGGCTCTCCTCTGGACTCTCTCAAGCTTCTCCACTTTTACCTATTGAACTTCATCTGATTCTGATCAGCCCATAGAACCAGTCTAAGTCATCCTGGATCCTTACCCTATCCTCTTGTGTGCCTGCACTTCCCCACAGCTTGGTATCGTCTGCAAACTTAATCATAGAGCATTCCACCCCTCATCCAAGTCATTAATAAGTATGTAGGTCCAGGCACTAATCCCTTTGGGACACCACTAGAGACGGCTTTCCAGGATTAGGCCATCCCATTGATTACAACTCTCTGGGACTAGCCTCTAAGCCAGTTATCCACCCACCTCACCATAGGCTGGTCCAGACCAGTAGCCTCCAGTTTAATTGAGATAATTTTGTGGGAGACAGAGTCAAAGGCCTTACTGAAGTCTAAGTAAATGATGTCCACCTCATGTCCCTTATCCAGCTGATTAGTTACTTGGTCATAAAAGGACATCAGGTTTGTTAGGCATGATCTACCCTCCACACAACTGTGCTGGTTGCTGCTTAATGCCCTGTCAGTTACGAGCTTGTGATTTCCACAGCCTTTTCCATCTATGGGCCAGCATGAGCTACCTGAGTCAGAGGTAACAGAACATGAGCTAGGACCTTGCTGCTGCCAATGTTTATCACTAGAACAGCATAGGGACAGTGCCTGCAGCCAAAACCACCTGCTGCTGAATGCCATCAAAGCTCCATGTTCAGAGGCCAAATCCTGCCTATGGTCTGTAGGTTGTCAACCTCTGGTATAGAATACAGAAAAAGAATGCTGGTGGGAGGAAAAAAAGTTGTTTATAGTTGTAATCTGTACATATTGCTACAAGACACATCCAACTAGTATTTATTTCTTCCAGTGACCATACTGAAAATGTCCATTAAAATGTCCTTTTAAAAGGTAGAAACCAAATTATTATAAAAGTTATGAAACTTGTCCCTCCAGCTTGTCAGCTGGTCCCACCAAAGGAAAATGGCCATGTTTACAGAGTTGTTTTTCACTCTTATAGCAGAATAACGATGAGATTGCCTTTCAAAGCTTAAATATTTTTGTAGTACTAACAGTACATGTCAGGAATTTCTTTTCACATAGAGATTTGTTAGATGTACTTTGTTCTGGAAGGTGAGCTTTATAAATATTCTCAAAAACAGAATATTGAAGCTACATTTCTCAAGATCATTTTCAATGTGGGTTTACTATTCGTTTTCAAGGATCTGAGACTATTTAGTTATACAAAGGGAATGCATCATGGAAGCATCTGTAATGGGTAGATATACACTAAAGCAAAAAATTACAGCAGTAAAAGAAATCTTCCCCAAATGATAGTTCCAAATACATTCTTTTATTTATTTATTTATAATAAATTTATTTATTTATTTATTTATTTAGGTTATTGAGTTTACCACTGATAAAAAGTACCAGGTTCACAGCCATGGGCAATGACCATCTCCATTGCACGCACCAAGTAGTGATGGCAATAATACAAGTTTCACATGTGGCCCTGATGATGTGCCATAAGCTTGATCAGTAGTTGTGAGAGTTGTTTACATCTCCATTCTTTCCTTGAACTAGAACATGATGATAGGTTTAATAAGAACTAGCTGGAACCTAACATTTTTCAGATTCAAATTGATGATCTGAAAATGAAAATGTCTGTGGTCCAAGGCCAAGCTGCTGAGCTGTCCAGTCTTCTCAACACACTGTTCTTTGCTCCATCTCTTGATCTCTTCCATGCCAAATAGGATTTCATTTCAGTTGTTGGTTGAAGTAACTACTCTAAGTCTCACTTCCGCATACTTTTTATCAAAACTATCCATAGTAATTGCTTTCCCAGCACCAGGAAGGCAAAGACATCCCTAGATGTCCATCTTTTGTATCTCTTGCCTCTCCTCTCCACTAGTGTTATTTTTACTCTGAGTTCTGATATGGAGTACATTACTCTACCACTTGGCAGAACACGTGTACTGGTTTTACAGGTCTGAATGCACAGAACTTTGCTTTGGCAGTGGCATGCCCACTTTTTCTTGGAGCATATCCAGTTTCTGTGGCAGGCCAGTTGTGAAAACTATGCAGAGGTGTGCTTTACTCTTTGCTTGGGAATAGAGCATATGTATAGTAGGTAGCATAAAACCTTCCTTTGTAACACTTAAAGTTATTCTTGAAATTTCCTAAAATTTCATATATTTAATAGGGAATACCAGGGATACTATAAATACCAATGTAACATTAATTATCACAGATAATTAGCAAGTTTGTAAGGTCTTTCTATATTCCTGGGCATGTTTGAATCAGAATTTCAGTATGAGAAGGCACACTGATATCCTTCATAATAAAATGTTTTATTATTATCAATAATTATTTTATTTATTAAGCGATACTACTAAAAATATTTCAGTTATACTCTCCTCTGTAAAAGTAGAATTAAATTAGAGTTGCCTTTAGTTGTTTAAATATAAGACGTTAAAAATAAAGCTATGCAAAACTATTAGTTTTTTGGACTTTGTGTACCTACAAACTAGCAAAAGAAGCCAAATACTATATTAGTCATAGCTTTAATTGGAATGGTAACTTTTCAAACTGACTACAACAATTTCCATTTGGTATGACTCTAGTGCCCGATACATTTTTAAGTTAATAGCTGGATGGTGCAAACTGAGCAGCATAGCTAGTGTCAAACTGAGCTGCAGAAAAAATATTAAAGTATTTTTGTTATCAAAATTAAACTGTCTTGTAGCAATAGCTTTAGTACACTCTTCTCATGTCCTCTCCAAATGACACAGCTCTTAGAGGTATATTGTAGATCTGATATATGTCTAAAATGAGCATTTTAAACCTGTTTTTAGACTACAACTTCAAAAAGGATTCAGTATTGTTGTCATAGTGAATGTGTGTTAATAACTGGAAGTATATCTTTGTACGAAAAATACTTTTTATTACAATTTTTTATTAGGTTTTGGCTCAGTCACGACTTTTCTTAAGAGGGTAGTGTGGCATGTATCTTTAAATGAATGAAATCAGCTGTATTTGTAATAGTCTCAGAAAAGCAGGCTGGCTAAAATTAAGAAGCTATCTGTTATGAGGAGCTACAGTGCAGACAAGTGTAAAAGCTTTACAAATTTTGCTTTTTAAAAGCACTCCTGTGAAATCCAGCACTGTGTAAAAAAAAAAAATCTTAATTTTTCAAAGAAACAAAATGTAATATTTTTTGTAAGTGATCATAAAGTAATTATCAAACTAATATGTAATTAGCATTTTCTAATGACAGTCCTAATATTGACAAATGCTTTCATTCATTTTGGTCTGATCATTAAAGATTTTAAAAGCACTGATTTTTGTTAACAGAGTCCCTTGGCTATTCATCAGGGATGCAATTCAGCCTAATACTCCAGCAGCCAGTAATCTGTGCATTGTCTATTAAATGAAGGAAATTTTATCATTGTCTTTATGAGCGCCACCTTTATTTCCTCTCTCTATCACACAGCAGGTAGATAGACAGAAATATCATAACATGTAAAGGAACATATCCATTTTTTCTAAGGTGGCATGTCAAATCAATCTTTGGTTGCTCCAAATGCTAAAAAAATAAAAAGAATCTTTGCAAACTATTTGTTTAGGATTATTCCAATGCATTCTTTTAAAAATTATGATTTAAGATTAGATTTTTAACAAACCCAATTATTAAATTCACTATTATTGTAAAATGTTTTTTCCTATAATACATTTTTAATTGTAAAAGTTTTTCTTTTCCATAAATTGTATATAAAGGATGATCCTGCCTTGAACAAGGGGTTGGAGTAGAATGACCTCTTGATGTTCTTTCATCCCTGTTTTTCTCTGCTTCTGTATCCATTCTCTGAGTTTCTTGCTAACAGTTATTACTGTGACATGTTATCTATGGGCATAATCCTGCAAGGTAACATGGGGTGGGCCCTCAATTCTACTGAAACTAGTGAAACTGATGATGTTAAGCACTAGGTAATGTGACCTTCAATCTATGCTTTTGTTAAATCATCTTATCCAGCCACTATCCTCCCCTTATCTCTTCAAATATCTCTTCTTTTTTCTCCCAGTGGCCAGAATTAGTGCCCTGATCTTTGAGGCTCTGTACATCTCTATGCCTACTTACTGATCTGCTTTCATTTCCATCTGGCTAAGTACAGACAGTCAAAAAGCTGAATCTGTTCAATCTTCTCAGGTTAGTCTAAGCTGTGTAAACTGAACTGATATGCAAGTGAACAGACATTCACTTTTGACTCAGGAAATACAGCCATGTGCCTGCAGTGGCCCAGGTCAGAAGCTGGGGGATGCTAGAGCAGGCTTCCCCGCTCAGCTGGAGCAGACAGGTTGGGCAACGCTAGTCTACCCACCCTGCAAGGAGTGGTTTGCAGGGGGAAGGTGCAAAGCAACCTTGGATGCTGGGAGACTGACAGTTAACTTGAATCTGGAGGGGATCTGGGACAGAAGTTCAATAAACTGATTCAACCTAAATCAGTTAATTCTGGTACTACATCCAGGCTTATCTTAAACCCATTTCGGCCATTTTGGAAGCAATTTATATGCACTGAACTTCTGTTATGTTGCAGATTTGAACTGGTTTCCAATTACTTATGCCAGTTTATGTGTAATATCTGTCCCTAGCCTCTGTGTTCTCCGAAGCCTTTGTACTTCCTATCTAAATAGCTTTTCAATGCCCATTTTTTATTATTCTCCTGAAACTTTCCTAGTCTGGGTCTTCTATTAGATTAGAGTTAAAACTTCATATCTGATCTTAAAAAGTCCAAAAGGAAAGCAACAAAAAGCCTGTACTATTTTCCCTATCTAATAATCCACTGTGTTACCATGTGTATCTGAAATGTTTTTTTCCATCTAATTTAGACTTTGAGCCTAGACATACCCTTATATCCACGCAAAACCCAACTGACTAGGAATAAAAGTCCACCCATTATCAATGCAGGATCAGGATATTGATGAATGAAGACCATGTGTTGCCCAAGAAGTAAGTTGATTTTGGAGGCAAGAATATTGATGTTCCATGGATCTGTGAGGGGTGCTATATATGATTAGACCAGCTGGCACAATGAATCTCTTTTGAAACCATTATATTATTAGTGATCAAAATATGTCAGAGCCATGTCTCTAGACATAAAATACAATAAGAACAATTTTTTTAAGACTCTTAGTCTATTTTTAATGGTAAGAAATCAGCTGTTTTCTTTGATTATACCTCTTTTCTGTCACACCATATTCATTTCAAGGATTTAGTATTCTGCTCCTCTACTTTCCAGATTTCATTCCTCCTGTTGTAAACACACTTCTCTCAAAAAAGAGCTATATATTTTGGCATAAGAAAACCATAAAAGGTAGACAAAAGGGAGTATGGCAAATTTATTGGTGTACAAAATAGATGCATACCACTGTTTTGTGTAACTACTATACAAGGAGGGAAATTTATGAATGTGTTAGCTCAAAAAAGATATGGGTCTAACTTACAAAATAGCAACACCCAAAATCCTGAGGTTTAAAACTATCAGGTCTGTTGTGTCCAAAAATTGTGTGTGTTCAAGATCAGATCTTATGTCTGTCTCAGCTGAAATGCCTAGGTGTAATGGGGCAGTTTAAAGTCACAGTTGAAGTGTTAGCTCTCCATTTCCTTATCTTTTGTAGTGTAAATTCATACCTTTCACATATCTTTTCAAGGGGACTTAAGTTCTGTTGTCTTTAAATAGTAAAGGTGCCCTGTAAACAAATCGTTAGACCAGAGGTGACCTTTTATACTTTATGATGGCTAAGATCATAGGCATAAAGATGTCCTTGTTTAGTTCTTTGTTAGTTGGGGTTTTTTCCCCCAATTTGTTCTTCGCCATAAGAAAAATCAGTTATGTTTAACCTGAAAGACACCATGATGACTTAAGGAAAAGTAACATTGCAGAGATAAAGAAATTAAATTTTAGAGCCTCCTGGTTTCATTCAAAGGGCTTTGAAACTTTTTTTTAAAACACATTTTAGCTTCATTTAGTTATTAATATGTTTATCTGTTAACAATATATATTTTTGCCAATTACTCTTATCTTTTTTGTATTCATGTGTAAATATGAACATTAATGAACATGCTCTAAAAGACTTGAAATAGATGGCATAGGAACACCAATGAAGATCAAACTTGACAAACAGGAATAGAACAAAACAAGCAAACAAAAATCAGTTGAGGCCTCCCTTTTATGTAACAGGCAAACTAAAGGGTCACATTCCACTTTTAAATTTTATGCAGGTGACCTTTAAAGCAAAATGAAACTTTTCAGGCAAAATTGAGATATTTGGTTCCATTGTTAAAATTTGTAAAGCAGTGTCAAATTATCAAATTGTTTAGACCAAAACTTAACATAACTTAAAAAAATAGGAAGTCAGCGTATTCTTTTTCTTTTCTTTTAACCCAGAATGTTTTGATTTTTGTGTTGAGACTTCTTGCTTAGAAATTTATCTCCATTTAATTTAAAAAAAAACAAAACAACCCTCCCTCCCCCCAAAGAAATTGAAGCAGTTTTTTTCCACTTTTCATTCCAATAGGAAAACTGGACAGAATCCAAGTGGGATTGACACTGTATATGTATAATCAAAAAAAAGAATGATTCATATGGGTCTTGTCACTATTCAAAAATAGTAAAAATAAAATACTGCTGGAATATTTCAAATACTTTTGAATGTGCATTATTGGAGACTCTTAAAAACCTGGGTTTATTGGCAGTACAGATATCCTGTACATCCAGAGCGGCTATTTGTGTTTATTGTGGTAATGTGCAGCAATAGCAACCCTTGAACTAGGGTTATTGACAAAATGGATTGCAAGCACTCCAAAAGAGCTACTCAGTTGTGTCTGAATGCATTTAGGCAGCTTTAATTCCTGAATTAATTATACAATATACTATAATGCTACAAAGAAGAAGCCATTAAAGTCATCTGTGTCAAAGGGAATTTGTGTATTTAGGACGAGATTGTGGCATTTAGCTACAGCTGTGAGTCTGGGATGAGCCCCAGTCATTGCAATGGGAGGCATTCTGCCTAAGAGAAAATTTCTCCCAGAACCCCCGGGCACAATGGAGGCAACAGAATTTCAGTATTGCCAACCCTAAGAGTTCAAAATGCAGAACTCAGGCCTAACAACAAATGATGAGGATGTTTTTGAAGTAATAATTTATTATTTTTTTCTTTGCCTCCTGTTTCTAGACTTTTCAAGGTCAAGCTTTCAGACTTTTTATGCAACAATTAAAGCTAGAAACTTCCATTAAAAATGAAAATTTATCATAATTATCTGAGACCTGGAATGGAGGCATTAAGTAAAATATTGAGTATTGAGAGACTTGCAATTAAACCTCATGCATTGGCAACACTGCAGTTTTTCACACCATGCCAAGAGAGATGCATGGGGGGATGGAGTTACGGGTTTGCTTATTCTACATCATTCCTTTCCCCTCCCCACCTCCTTTCTGGCAACTTGAGCCAGAATGAGAGCATATTGGCTCCAGTCCCAGCCACATCCTTTACAGTATATGCTTCTCAACCAGGCTCATTAAGGGCCAAAACCTCATACTGGCACCACCCATACCAAGTGGTCTGGGGTACTGGACACATGCACTGACAATGAACAGGGAAGGAATTCCCACCCCACAGGCCACCTAGGAGCTGTGGAGCTGCTTTACAGAGGTGACATCAACTCTCCTCCTTGCCTTCTCCAGCCCTGCTCCTGCCCCTTTCTTTTTCCTGTTACAGGCTTTTAGGTTCCCAACAGGGAACATCCTAATACAAACACCCTAAAATGGATGTTCACTGTTATATGCTTTCACTCTGTTCCCTGCTATATACTTTACAGTGCTATGCTGAGTGCCCCTGAAAGAGAGCACACCCCATAAGAAGTTCCTCCAAATATTATTCCCATTTCTGCCCACATTGGTTCTGTTGCCAGGATACTGTGATGGCACTGGAACCCCTCAGGGCTTCACTAGTACATAAACTTTTTACACTGGAATGAGTATGATCTAGAATCTTTATATAAAAAGGAATAATCATGTTTGCATGTGGAGCGGTTGCTTTGGCAACCTAAACATCTCACCCACTTGATGCTATTATTTTTAATTGTCCAAACATACAATCAGATTGCATGATCTGTCTGGAAATTTTAATTTTGAAGAGAGTGGATGTGGGAAGAGGGAGGAGACAAGCTGAAGGTTTCACTGTTTTAAACTCTGCTTTGCTCTACTTTGCTTTGCTTTTGTAAAGGTTTCAGAGTCCTCCACTCCTGTTGCATGACTCAAAAGTAGAGGTGGTCTTATGAAAATATATAACATCAAACCAGCATTCACTCAATTTGGCATTTGTGTATAGTAGATGTATTTTAAACTAATGCAAACCTGTGTCATTTTAACAGATATGCAGTTATATTGGCTCACAGACCTTTCAGTGTTGTGATATTAGGACCCCTGATAGACGTTCAACTTAAGACATGATGGGCTCTAATCCTCGATCCCAGCAGTCGTGCGTCCTGCTATGTCCATGAGCCTGGGCTTCCCATACACCAGCAAGATGAAATCAACCAGCTGATTGTGAATTGCAGCCAGGATCCCCGTGCAGTGGGAGCTATAAAACCACATGTGCTTCCAACTGAGTGGCACATGTGGTTTCAACAGGTCCTGGTACATGGGGATCCCTGCGTCAGTCTGCCACAGCCTGATGCTAGGCTCCCCATGCACCAGGTCCTGTGTAAGCCTAGTGTACTATCCAAGGGTTCCTCCAACATGGTTTTATAGCTCTTTGTACATAGGGACCCCAGCATTGGGCCACAGCAGCCTGATGCCAGGCTCCCTGTACACTGGGACCTGTCAAAACTGTGCATGCCACCTAGCTGCACAGTATGTGGGGTTTTGACAGTTCTCAACCACAATCAAGGTGTGATACAAATGAGGCACAAAATTATTCCACACTATATGTGGAATAACTTTGTACATTATATTATGAAATAACATTGTGGATTGCTTACTGCCTTAAAATGAGTTGTACATGTAGCAGTTGCTAGTTAAGGCATGATTCACTTGTTAATCGTGTCTTAAATGTAATGATGTCAGGGCCTAGAAAATGCCACTCTAATTTTGTAAAATACTATGATCTTGACTGCTGTTGGTTTAAGCCTGCTACTCCAGGATTTAGTAACCTACAGCCCATAGGCTGCATCTGGCCCATGAAGCCATTTGGATCTTGCTTGCAGACATGGGGCCTCAGCAGCATTTAGCAGTAGGCACTTCCTCTGTGCCTCAATAAGGAGAAGCAAGGACATGTGACCCAGCACCCATGTCTGACCCAAGCTGGGCCATTTTCTGGTCCATAGCTTGAAAAGGTTGCTAGCCACTCTACTAGTATATTAAACATGTATGCAGAATATGAGGTTAGGTACTACATTTTGGGAATTCCAGGCTTTTTGCTTGGGGAACTAGAATGTGAAGCATTTACTCTTAAATAATACACAACTTTTTCTAATCACAAGTTAAACACAAGAAACAGACCAATATATCTGTCAAAAAATGTCTGTCCATCTAAAATATATTGCAATCTTAATATGTTAATACAGCTTAGTAAAGACTTTGTGATATCATCATAAAAGATTTTATCCAGTATTTTTCTTTTCTAGATAAATCGGAAAGTGTTAAGATCACGTTGGTTTTATGGTCATATTTGATATATGGTAATATCATCTGTGTCTGCAGAATTTATTATATTAATATGAAGAGAATGGTGGGATGATTATTATGGGTCACACAGTATTACAGAACCCAATAATGGTACACCTTAAAACACTGTCAGCTGTAGTGTAGTGTCAGAGCCCATCTTCTCAAGCTGTTGTAGTTTATGTTAGAAAGAGAGCCATTTTAGCTAGAAGCATAACAATCTCATTGGATTAATCATTTGCTCTGTTTAAGCAATATGAGAATGCCTCTTTTCAATGGCAGAAATAAAATCCTTGAAGGGAACAGTCTGCAAAATAAACTCTGGAGGGACAGTGAGACTGCCTCTCTTGACTCCCTGTGGCCTAATTAAACCGTGGAAAAGCACCATAAAAGAAATTAAATTTAAAAAGCTGGATTAGCAACAGAAAGGGTGTGGCAGCAGCCAAATATATATGTGGCACTTAATTTACAAGTAACATGAAGGGAGTGTTAGGAGGTGGAATGAGGAGTTGCTGATTCTTATTCTTCAGTAAAAAAATTTTTTTTTTAAATCCCCTTTTAGAGAATTACAGTATACTAGTATACTCTTATCGAATCTTTTCTCTTTACAATCTTCTGCCTCCAATATAACCTCCTAAAAACATATACAGAGATCAGATGTTATTCTGCAAGTCAATATGTCCAGTAATAGGGAGTGAATAATTAAACAATTTATAAGCAAAAGTTTTAAGTATGTCCTTTCATGCATTGCCTTTTTTTTCCTAAATAAAAGTATTATTAGTGGACACATCTTTTTTTCTTAATGCTCTCCAGATGTCTGCAGGAAGATTTGTATTTAAAAACACTATGGCTAATTATTGTAATATTGCCCCCAAATTAACTGTCAATCAGTGGAGTAGCAGGAAAAAGGTCTCAAATTTGTTTTTTCTTTTGTAGGTTCTAAAGTTTATAGGAAATTAGTGAGTACAGATAACCTGGAGAAGAATGCGCTGCATTCAAAAGCTTGTCTAAGTTTATCCCAGTGATGCAGTTGTTCTAATAAAAAAAATAGCAGCCAGAAGCATCCTTGCCTCTTACACATTTCCTGGACCATCACAGCTACAACAGTACTCTAAGTACAAATAATCTATTTTAGCTGGATAATACTGGCAGTTTTGCTTGAATATAATTATGATTCTGGAATTATGATACTGGGATATTGTTCAAAAAAGTAAAAGACCAGAGAATTAAAAAAAAAAAAAGGCAATTGAAGAATTGGCAAGAATGTTCTCTTTCAGGTATACTGTGGAAGGTGTCTCCTCTATCTCAGTTGTGTCTATGCTAACCCTTTTTTCCAACCCCTTCCCTCTTCTAACCCCAAGATGCATTGTTACTACTAATATTTTTTACTACCAGTCATCAAGGCACTTCTCTCTTACCATTTAAGTTTTGGATTGATAGCTCAGTAAAATAAAATAAATCATACAGGGTGCATCTAGACGAGTGTGGATGTGCAGTATGCAGTGCCACAGACCCATCTGCTGTGCCACACATGCAAGCATGCTCTGTGCTGCTATTTTGCAATCCAGGGGGAGGTTAGACCCCAGGAGATCCCAGGATCAAAAAAACCTGAACCTAAAAAAAAAAAGTGAGGCGGTGCACATGACAGCAGCGCATGCTGCCCAAAACTGGAGCCTGACTGGCCAGAGCCACACTGTAGCTGCCAGTCATGCTCCTCACTGCAGGATCACTGCAGCTCCTGGAGGCCCCCAGAACCCCAGCTAAGGCTGCTGGGGCCAACATAATTGCTGGCTGAAATGTTGAGAAAAGTATGCTACATCATCTTGAAAGCTACTACTGTGGGCACATTCCCCCTGTATACTTCTGTAGCTCTGAGAATACATGCATGCCATTGGCACAGTCCCTTCTGGAACTCTGTGTGGGCTTGTTTCCTTTGTGCCACTCACAGCCAAGAGTTATGGTCATCCAGCCAATTGATATTAATAGCAATGTCACAAGACACTGGTACTGTAATTTTAGAAGAAAGCAACACAAAACAATTAATGAGGGGATTTGATAGCAGCCTTCGACTACCTGAAGGATGGTTCCAAAGAGGATGGAGCTAGACTGCTCTCAGTGGTGGCAGATGGCAGAACAAGTAGCCGTGGTCTCAAGTTCTCAAGTTGCAGCAAGGAAAAACAAGGAAAAACTTTGTTACTAGGAGGGTGGTGAAGCACTGGAACAAGTTACCTAGAAAGGTGGTGGAATCTTCATCCTTGGAGGTTTTAAGGCCCAACTTGATAAAAGTCCTCACTGGAATGATCCTAGTTCAGGATGGTCCTGCTTCAAGCAGGAGGTTGGACTAGATGATCTCCTGAGGTCCCTTCCAACCCTAATTTTCTATGATTCTCTATATGAGAGTGATCTCAGTATATGTTCTTACACTAATTTTCTGTCCGAGGGTCTGATTCTGAATCTTATGTGCACGTAAACTCTATGGCTAGGGACAGAAGCTGCACACAAACCAGTTTAAGTCATCAGAAACTGGTTTAAGCCTGTAACAGAACAGAAGTTCAGTGCATATATACCAGTTCAAAATGACTGAAACTGGTTTACAATAAAACTGGTTGAAAGTAATATCAGACTTAACTGACTTGGGTCAAACTTGTTTATGAAACTTGTGTCCCCTTCCTGTTCAAGTTAAATCCCAGCCTGCTTTCTAGCCCTGGGCTGGGCTATGCTGTCTGCTCCAGCAGAGAAGGGTTGGATGCGGGGGAGGCAGGGTCTGCCCTCCCCGTACCAGGCAAACTCCAGCTGGGATCTGGGGCCAGGAAGGGGGGTTAAACTTCCCTTCCCAAGAGTACAGAGCTGCCCTGCCCTGCTAAAAACTTACTGCTGGCTGCAACTGTGGACTACAAATCCCAGAGGCACCTGGAAGCAGAAAGAGGAAGTAATGAGCAACACTACAGAGTTCTGCTGCTGTGATTCTGGACTGCAGATCCCAGAGATCTTGGGGACAGCAGGAAGAGGAAGCGAACACACAGTCCATGCTAGCTATGTGCCAGAGAGCCGTGCTCTAGCACCCTCTGGCTTCTTGCCTAAGCCACTGCAGGGATGTGACTGCATTTCCTGAATCAAAAGTGAATGCCTGGCCAGTTGTTTCTCAGTTTAATCTATGCAGATTAGATTAACCTGCAAAGACTGAATCGATTCAGCCTCGGACTTTATGACCGTCTGTATTTAGTCTATGAGATTTTGACAGGGCTGCACATGAATAAATATTATTTGTGAATAAGGCTTGCAAAATACAGAAATAAGCAATAAAGTAACTCCTTTGGTGTGTGTTATACATACATAAACAGGTGTTTAACTATTTTTTTATTATTCTAGTTTATGAAAAATCTAATACTCAAAGTACTGTATATGAATATTACATGTTGGTTTATTTGTGAGCTTCATACATCTTTGAGGAAGGGCATATTTCATATATAATATGCCTTTCTGTGCTTTGTTATTGCCAGAAGCTTGGAATCAATACAGCTTTTTTTGTTCTGATAATTAAAAGGATGGTTTATCTTTATATGGATCTTTAATTTTAATAAGCTAATAATTCTGATTTTAGCTATTATTATCTTAATAGCTAAGCCTTCTTAAGCATTTTTATAATAATTTCTTTGGATGGCATTGCTGCTTTTATCAGCCTCAGAGAATTCTCGCTGTATAGTGACGCCTACTGGGAAAGGTAAACTTGAACTTGCAAGGGTAGCTTTAAGGAAGAATTTTTTAGATATCTTTTATTAAACCAACTGCATGGTTGGGAGAGCTGCTGGGACAGGCTTTCTGGCATTGGGCATAAAACTGATCACTTGTTATTGGATGGAAGGTGACATTGTGTTTTCCTCCCCCTTAAATTCCATGCATTTTGAGGGAAGAAAATGTTTTGGGTTACTATGTGTCAGCTGCACTGGATTCCAGAATTTTGGCTCTTGCTCTAGTGACAGGCATGCTGGATGAACACTTGTAGATTTGCAGTTATATTCGAGCCATATAATTATGGGATTTGCGTTGTGTTTATCTTTAACTTTATTTAGGCAGGAGAAGATGAAGTCAAGGGTTCTGAGAACAAGTGTTTATAATTGTTTCAGAGCCATAGGCAGGTGCTCTGATTCATTATTCAACACTTCATGCCCTCATCCCTATCCCCAATATTTCAGTAATTATAGAGAGGGAATGAAAGAATTTATTCTTTCAATCTGGAATTTAGAATTAGGTTATATTGTCTTTAGATGAAGAAAATATAAGATTCAAAATGGACATTAGACATTTTGCATTAGAAGTAGGAAAAGGAAAATAATGAGTCCCATTTCTAAATGAATTTGAAAAGCAATCTGATTTTAGTTCTTGCAATGCAGTGCAAATAAAATAAAAACTATCGTGCTTTATTTACTAACCGATGAATTGAATTGTCCGCCTTTTATTACAGATATAAAGCAAAGACTATGAAGAGGCAATCATTTTTGCAGCTATCAGACTTTCAGTAACATATCTCTTGTGGTTTAAATAACAGATAGTTTAAGTGTTTTTCCATTACCTTCGTGTAAATGAAAAATGCATAAAATATTTTAACAAGGCAAAGTAATCCAAGGAGATTGTTATTTTGTGTTACAAATTAGGTTATTTCTGTCATAAAATTAAAGGAAAAAAATCAACGCAAGGACATTTCAGCTTAATATCATTTACCAGAAGGAACATGTAACAGATTTAATGAGCTAGCAGGTCACCTGAATCCAGCTGTTTCCGACCAGCTTTATGAAACAGAGAATGCAGCTAGCGGTAGGAGGTAAGCATTATTACAAGCTCTCAAGGAGTTACAAAATCGATTTCTGCTTGAATGAATTAATTTAGATTATCAATTTATAACCAGCTACACGAATCCCATCAACTCAACAATTCAGTGAATGATCAGGCTCAGCCCTTGTAAGAGCTTAACAATTAGAGAGCTTCTATAGCTATCTCCTGTCCTACCCGGTTGCTAACAAAGTTACTTGGTTTGACAGGAGAGAAGAAAAAACGTTTGCTTAAGGACTTTGCAGAAATAAATTTCTTTGGGGGGGGAGGGGTTGAGGATAACATTTTTTAAATAAAGTAACCAAGTTTGGAGGGTTTAACTTTCTTGTAATCCTATCAAAGGGTAACTTTTGAGGCAATGCCATTCTTTTTATATATGACTAAAATAATAGAAAACCTCAAATCAATAAAGACCAAGTAGGCAATTTCAATGACACATTTCTAAAGTAAATGATTCAGTACAGAATGGGAAGGAAATATATTTGCCAAGGAGAGAACTTTTTAAGTTGCACAATCTAACCCTTGTACATTTACTGCCATTTAAAATTGTCTTTATTTTTTCTTCAAACAATCACAGCAGGTCTGAGTCTCTACTGGACTCCCATTTTGTAAAAATTTATATCTGTTCAAAAAGAATATGAAATACTAGCAAGGCAGAATTTTAGTATTTCACATTTACTTTCCATGAGTATGAAATAACTACTCAAGATACAAGTCAGTGGAGAAGCAGACCCTACATAATTTTATCTTTGACTTATCTCCTTCTTTTAATATTATAGAACAGCCATGAGTAAAAGGACATTTGCTTTGCATCAATTACTTCTGTCTCCCTACCATAAAACATTGTGGTTAGACTCCCCTGCCTTTTCAGTCATTTTTGGCAGAACCTTCACTGTCTCAGTAGTCAAGAGTATTACAAAAAGTGTGGTGCCTTAATAACAACATACAAGTTACCCTAGGGGCATTAACCATAAATAACAAATTCTGTTTATAAATATCTTTTTTAGCAGAAGGTAGAAATCTATATTCAATAACACATATCAACAGCGAAGTGCAAGAAGAGAGTGATCAGTTGTCAGGGTATGAAGTTTTACTGTTGGCCCAAAACAATCTCAAATGATTGCATTTTAGAGCCCAGAAAAATCAATAAAATTATATTTTCTCTTTCTAAAAGTATTTTTAGTACCATGTTCAAGCAATAATGTGCACAGTGACTTCTGTTACTGACACAAGGAGCTGTGCCTAAGTTATGCCAAAAGTATACCACTAAACAGACTTGGGAGTTTTGACAGTTTTAACCTACCAACAAAAAAATGTTAAATAGTTCTATTGCCCTCTTGCCTTAAGAAAGTGTATTTTTAAATGATTGAAAATGGATGGGTTTATTTTGTATGCTTTGGAGAAACTTGGACGTGGTGCTTGAACTGGGAACCAGGGCTGCTATTTCTTGCCTGACTTTTGGACACACTGAAAAATACAGAACAAACAATTGCCACCTTTAAATTCTTTGTGGGTAGACTACAACTGAAGCTGGCAACACAAATGTGTCCAAATGTCTGTCATAGCATGCAGTATTTGAAGTTGAGCAAAGTGCAGGAGTTAGGCAATTATTACAAAATGTTTTTTTCTAATCTTCTCTGAGAGTTAGCTGCAATCTTAAAAGCTATATTGCTGCCATGAACCCCATTTTTGTAATATAATACAAATGAATCCTTTATTATTATTATTATTATTATTATTTGTATGGTGGTAGTATTTACAAACCCCTTGCCTATTATGCTATGTACAAAAATAAGATAAAAACTGGGACCTGCTTCTAAGACAGTGCAATCTACGTGTCTTCCTTTTGGATCTCCCTCTGTTTATGCAGTCTTACTGAGAATATAAACCCAAATGAGGTATATAAAATGGCTGACACCCAAATTGATGTTTATCAATTTAGAAAAAAAATGGGGTGCCCTTACTGAACCTTCACATTTCCATTATGGCAAGTGCAATGGATATGTGCATAATAGCTCAAGAGTGGGAGTAGATCTGAGGGGGGGGGGGGGGAGGGGTTGGATTTTGTGAGGTTTTAGTTTCTTGGGCAGCTCCCCATGCCAGCTCATCTGAGAATATCTTCGCTGCACTCCAAGAATACTTGCACTGTACTGCAATATTTAAGATGGACAT
Source organism: Alligator mississippiensis (assembly GCF_030867095.1). NCBI lineage: Eukaryota > Metazoa > Chordata > Crocodylia > Alligatoridae > Alligator > Alligator mississippiensis. The sequence goes on from NC_081826.1 coordinate 108,762,454, forward strand.
AGGCTTTTGCAGGTGAAAAAACAGCCACATAGGCTCCACTTTGTTATCACTGTAGCTGACATCTTTGGACTTTTAACTGAGCAACTTTTTGCAGACTGTGATGTTTATGTTGCTTCTAATTCATGCCATCAGGCAGAGAGAAACCTGCTTTGTACTGGAAAACAGGTCTAGCAAATTCCTGTGGAGCAATGTGTTACATTCTCACTGGGTTGGGTAGAATCAGGGCTTCTGACAGAGAAAGAACAGACCTTGTGCAGCCATATAAGCCCCGCTCCCTTCAGATATGCTTAATCAATCACAGGAGACCTGCAGAGCCACAGGTTCAGACCTATGTACCTGTGAAGCCCAGGAGCTGGGCTTTTTGTGCCCTGTTTCTTATAGTCAAATAGCAGTGGCTATTTATACAACTACAGTCTTCTTGACAGGAAAGTAAAAACATCAGTTTCCTTGTATGCCTTGCACTTGAAACAGTTTGCTTAGAAAACAGCACTCCAGACCTCTTCAGCTGCTAAGGAACGACCCACTTTTTGTTTCTCCAAGTGGTCTTAAGTATCATAGACGGTATAGGCTGTTTGGCAGAGGTTTGTGTGTCTGTAAGAGAAGTAACAGAAAGATCAGAGAAGCCTCAGACACAGCCTGAACAAGCAATGGGAATGTGGCCCTGGGGCAAACCTGGAATGATCCTGGGCTATGAGGGGGAAAAAATGGTTTACATCAGCGAGCAAAGACACTGGCTCTTGTTTGATTTGTGCTGTGTTCAGGAAAAAAGACTCCATGCATTCTCTCTAAATAAACAGGATTGCATCAAAGAAATACTTGACTTCATCACCAATTTCTCCTCTTAACTGGAAGAAACGGTAATTCTCTGAATTTTTGGCTAACTGCTTAGGTCAGAAAGGGTAATGGTAGCCTAGGCTTTCGCCCTTTTCAGTGATGGGATATTTTTACTCGGGTTTCAGACATATTCATCAGGAGTGATTATTTGTTTAATTATCCCAGAGAATGCTGGTAAGCATTAGGATTTTCTAAAAAGGCCAAAGAAATTTTTTTCCCATTATTTTCATAACTCTAGCTATAATCAACTGTAATTTTTCAAACATATGTTTCCATTTTATTTTATGTTGGCAAAGCCTTTGAATGCAGTCCCAAGTGCTTACCTTAACTACACCTCATAGAGGTTGTAAATACACCTCTCCTCAGCTGCACTGCAGTTAGAGACAGTTCCTGGCAGCAGGCTAGGATGGGCAAATGACCTCAAAATCCTGAGGGCCTCTAGCAGCGGTGTTCCACATTATTGATAGTAGCAGAGATATTGACAGTCTGTGCTTGGAAGGAAAATAGGAGTTTGATATGACATATTGTGTGTCTCAGCAAGACTCATAAATAATTTTGACAAGTTTTTGTATGCATGGGAAAGTCCTTGATTCAGCCTCCCATAAAAATAAACTTCTATTATGGAATGTATTTGTCAAGTGGCTGTGTGATGGATGGAGCTGCGTTTACCCCTTGGCAGTTCGATGAGTTTTAGATGCACAGCTTACCGGAGAGGATTTACGGGCAGTACAGAAATAATTATTCAGTGTGAAATACATAATTCCTGTACCTGAATTTTCATTTTTTATTATATTTTGTTTCTGTTGCATTTCTGGTCTTTAAAACAAAAGGACTTGCCATTTCACTTGGAGCTGTTGTTCTGTGTGTGTGGTTTTCTGTTTAGTTACAAGGAACAAACTGATTCAAGGCCAGCCCCTTTCCCAAACCTGGCTTGTATTTTGTTAATTGAATGTGGACTCTTAGCAAATTAGCCAAAGAAGTAGGAAAGTTTCAACTTGAAGAGATGTAAAGTTATTTTTTAAAACAAAAAATCAACACAGAAGGTTCTCTCAGTCTTCAAGAGGGGCAAAATTAATCTTTGTTTGTCCATAAGTTGTTTTCTAGTGTAGCCATATTTCTGATCATAAAGAAAATCATTTATTTATTTTACGAAGCCACACACTTCCACCATTGAACCGTGAACTCTGTTTCTTGGCTGCTTCATCAAATTATTTTCTTATATCTCCTGCCTACTTAGCTAGTGTGTAATCTGTCCTTCTTTCCCTTTTTTCTATATCATTGCCTTATTCTCTTTCTTTTCCTTCTTTTCTGCTTCATACCTTTCTTTATATTTCCTGTTCCACCATTGTTTCCCTATATTTTTGTCATTCTTTTGACCAGTTCCATTTCTACTCATTCTGTACCTGTTTTTTCCCTTCCTCTCTTACTCTCCTTCCTGTTGCTTTCTTCCTTTTATATTTCCTACTTGCTTTTCCCAGCATTCACACCTCCCTCCTACTTTTCATCCTTCCTGTTTCCCCACTGCATTTCCTTCCTTTTCCCATCTGGTTCCTTCTCCATTACCCCATTTCTAGCCACTTCTCTTCTTTTTCTTCACTGCATCTACTCCTACTCAGGTTCCAACACCAAAACCAAACCTATATTTCACATTGTACCTTACCCAACTACTACATTTCCCTGGTCAGTCTTTGAGCTGCTGTCCTCTTTCAAATATTTGTTAACTCATATCAGTCCCATTTTCTTATATTGCCTGCAGTATTCCTAGCCATGAAACAGTATTTCTGCTACACTGGTACCTCAAAACAATAATCTGATCACATCCTGTCTATATGTGAAACTTGGCAAAATTGTGCGCGATGTAACATTCTTAACTATGGCAGAAGAAGAGATGATATAAGAGCAAGCTGTGAATAGCTTTTATACCTGTTTTCACAGGTCTTGCAAAGTGAACTACTTTTCTCCAAAAAGAACAGTACAATCTTGGACACACGGGGCACATCTACCCAAGATGTTTACTGTACAGTAGACTAATTAGCTGCACAGTAAATGTCTTATGTCTACACATATGTCCCTACTAGGCTGGAGTGAACTAATCAACTCCGCAGCAGGATAGTACTTGTAAATACTATCCTGCATTTCAGAGCACATTGAGCTGGGGGAGCAGCCCTTGAGCTGGCAGGCTAACCCATGCCAGGGTGCCTGCCAGATGTACTGTGGTCCCAGGCACATGTGAAGATATGGCACCGAGGTGCAGTAAGCTCTGGAGCAATAAGCTCCAAAGTTTACTTATATGCATTAATTGCATATGTAGACATGCCCACTTTAACATATCCGGGTAATTTTTACTGGTACAAATTATTGTGGATGTAGGATACCCATGCCAGCCATGTAAAATAAAAAGTCAAAAAAGCATTAAAAAGTCAGATAATTATTTTAGCACTTTATGCCTACTTTCTGGATCTTATAGATTAGTTATAGCATTTGTATAGGGTAGCTTTGAATATAAAAGCTGTGACTGTTCAAACACAGGTTTAAAAAATGAGGTAGCACATTAATCTTCACAGCTGCAGTTCAAGCACTGATTATGACTCGAGTTTGTCCTGAACTGGACCACATTGGGTGTTTGTCTGTATGACAAATTCACTGCATATTTTGGCCTAGTAAAAGAAGAAATAACCAAAATAGGATAACGGGTAGCGAAAAGACCAGGGCTTCGTTCCTATAGCTTTTGAAGAAGCTTGAGAAACAAGTTCATACAGTCCTGCTTGTTCCTACAATTAGTCAAGTCCTTGAAACCTGAATTAAGCAAATGGTGGATTTTTTTGGTTTTATGGTCCTCATTTCCTACTATCAGAAATTGGACCAGTAGCCGCTTCCATTTTATTTGGAGGTAGGAGGATTTTAAATATGTCCATGGCTGTTCCTAACCTGCACTGAAGAGCCCCCAGTTTCCACTGGTTAGTATTTAGGCTGAGTACCTGCTTGCAGTAGCATGCAAAGGCCAGGATTTTCCCATTGTACATTATTCTTATCAGTCTAAAATAAAAAAGTACTGGAAGTTGAGTATTTCAGACTCCTAGCATATCCTGCTGTACTTCTGCAAAGTTTTCTGGCACGAGTTAGGGTATACATCTTGTAGACTTGTACTATATGGGATCTGGGAGATTCTACTTAGTAAGTGCTCCCTGTACTTACAATACTATACTCAAGCCAAACATCTAATGAGGACAGTGGAAATTTTAAATGGGCAAGGTTTGGTGAATATATTTCTCCTTTAAAATGAAATGTCATAAAACTATATTAGTTATGCATGTTTATTCCAGTACCGCCATTTACTCTGCTGTGGTAGAAGGTCTGTCAGTGCTTCCATTAAAGACCTCCTTTATAGCAGGGAATTTATGACAGAGTTATTAAATACACTGTTGGACTAAATCTTGGTTTACAGATTCTCATCCCAGAAGCAAATACATTTTTCTAGCATATTCCTAAAAAAAGTTTGATTGGAAATGAAACAGGAAAAATATTTTATTATTTTAGTTGCATTTCTTTAGTTGCTTTGCTGAAAACCAGTTAACTACTAAAAATTAAATTAATGTATATTTAGTACTTTTTTTGGATTGGTGCCTACTGGTGCCTAATATGGTGTGCATGTTTATAAATATATGTTGGCATTAGAACTGAAAGTATTTTATTTTTTTTTACTGTGAGAAACTTGCTGTTTCATGTGCAGAATTACTCTTACAGGCTAGGCCAGGGGTGGGCAAAATACAGCCCACAGGCCATATCCAAGCTTCCACCTCCTGGGCTGCCTAGAAAGGGGGGGAAGTCCGGGGGCTGTGCACTGTTGGCGGTGGCACCTGGGCTCTGGGCTGTTGCAGGGAGAAAAAAGGAGGGAAGGGGTGCTGACCAGCCTGCAGCAGAAATAATTGTCTGCCCCTGGGCTAGGTACAGACATTCAAAAAGCTTGAGGTGGAATAGATCTAAATTGAGCGGTTTTCTGTAAATGGCATAGTTTAGACTGACAGCGAACAGAATACACATTCTATTGGTTATTCTTTGGTGGGAGAGAGGGCAAATCTTAGACCAGGTTCTGCCTTTTTTAAACCAGTCTCTGTGTGCTGAACTTCTGTTCTGTTACAGTATTGACCTATTTGCAATCACTTATAGCAGTAAAAGTGTAATGTTTGTACCTGGTCACAATTTTATCATGCGTTTTCACTTAAGTCTCCATTAACAGTATATCTCTGTATATAATAACTTACCATGATACTTTCTTGTAAATATTCAAGCTGTTGTACAATGTGAAGCACTGTATCAGAGCTTTCTATCACTAATATCTAACAGCACCTTTTTTTCATTCCACAATGAATAAGGATCTGTCAAGGTATGCTACAATGCATCTTAAAGCATTTTCAAAGTACAATAGCATGGACTGAAATTGAGGGATCTAAAAGCAAATTAACAGGATGGTAAAAACTAAATAGTTCCATCCCATCCTGCCCCTCCCCTGCCCATCACATGTGCTTGTATTGTAAAAAGCAGTACAAAAATTAAATACAGAAGCCCACTACAACAATATGATAGTCCCAGTGAAATTCAACATAAAAGTTGTCCAGCAGTTATGAACTCACTTGTTTGCATGTATTTAGGTCCCAGATCTGAACGATTGAGCCAACAGACTCTTGTAAAAATTTTAAGCAGGCAAAACCCCCACATTTATAACAGCATTGGACTGCAACATAGGCAACATGATCCAGTGGATTGAGCACAGGACCAGCAGCTAGGAATTCCTGAATACTGCTATGTCACCAACTAACTATGTGACCTTGTCAATGGCTGACTGATGAGGGGGGTGGGAGGGGGCCATGGCCCCCGGGCACCGGCCTGAGGGGGGACGGGGTGGCTGGACCCTTCAGAGTTCTTATCACATAGGTGGTGGCCATGTTTGTTGTTTAACCTACCTGCCTCCTCCATGGGTTGGGTGTTCACTTACCTGTTCTGGATGGAAATTCCAGCCACCATCCCTCCCTCTGTGTCCAGTGTGTCTGGACTTTCATTTCCTTCCAAGCTGAAACAGGTAACCAAAGAAGGCTGGGGCGGGAGCAGAGGAGCTCCCGGTGCAAAGGACGGGGGATGGGAGGTTTAGGGGGGTCGCAAATGCAAGCATTGGCCCTCAGGCACTGGAGACCCATGGTACGTCACTGGAGACCCATGGTACGTCACCTTGTGCAAATCATTTGGGTATGGCTACGTAAGTTACCATCAGTTTCTTCTTGTATGGAGTAAGTCCCTGTTAGAATAGTGAGGAATCAGCTAATTATTAGCAAGCAATTATTAGCATGCTTAGTATTTTACCTTTAGATATAGACAGTCTACTGTTTTCTCTCTTTTGATCAACACTCCTAGATAAATGGCCTCTGTACAGTCTGCCATATGCATTAGGGCCTAAAGAATAGCTTGCAAGATTTTGATTCAATTGGATATAAAAACCCTAAACTTGAATCCCAGCTCAGAAGATTTCAGCTCTGTTGTTCTATGAGCCTCAGCCTTAAATCTAATCCTAATCAGAAAAGCGATTCCTCAACCCACCTCTGAGTAAATATGTGTAATCTGAAACACATGGATTCCAACAAATTTCCTTGGTTTGTATATTTTTCCATTTTATCTACCAGCCAAGCCAGGGAAGACCAAACTTGACATTCCTGATATTTCTCAGCGAATATGCAGAAAGCCACTTAGAATAAATCCAAACTTGAATGCATTTTTTTACATCAAACAGTGAGGGGGGAAAAGGCCATAAATGTATTTTTCTCTCTGCTAGCCACTTTAAAGGTATATCATAAAAATATAGCCTGGGAAACAACCAAACTGCAAAATCATTAATTTTAAAATTTGCACTCCTCGTTTGTTTGTTTTTAAATTTTACTGTGAATTAGTATTGCATTTATAACACTTCTACATTTTTAATATACTCGCATTTAAAGAAAAGTAAATCGTTGATGTTTAAAAATATTTCCAGTTAGGGTGCACAGTTCAAACATGATCAATGTGAATTCATGACAATGAATTCAACTGAATTGTCAGATTTGAATTGTACCTTACTCCATACTACAAAGATTCCCATTGACTTGAGTAGGAATATGGCATTGTCCCCCAAATTCTGGAGAGGACTGATGGATTTTTTCCTACAATAAAGTTTCTTCTTCTGATATACAAAAAAAAAGGTAGGGGTGTGTGTGTGTGTGTGTGTGTGTGTGTGTGTGTGTGTGTGTGTAAAAAGATTACAATTTTAATTGTACATTTCAATGGAATTAAAAACACTTTGAAACTTATGTTTGAATATGTGCTAATGTTTCAGTTCTGAGTTGCCATGTTCGGTGCCACAGTAAACAGACAGTTGTTTCATTATCTTAAAGATTTCCTTTTTGTTTGTTTTTAGAGAGTGTTGTTCAATGGTTGTTTTTTAATAAACTTCCTCACACATTGTTCTGTATCATTGTTGCCCAGTAATATCCTACGGCTCAGTTTACGCTGTTGAAAAACTATATACAACTTAGGTGCTAACTTTTGCTTAGTTGAACAAGGCCTGAACATGGCTTAGTAGTCGGTGTCATCATTATTGTTTTCAGACCTAGAAAAACTTTGCAGTGTGAATTAAACCTTACACGAGACTTTGAAGCTTATTCTGGTGATAGAGCCTGCTTGGAAGTGACCATTCAGGGATTTTTCTAACCTTCCTTTGTGGACATCGGTGTATTCTTAAATGTGTACTACTTAGGGGTGTGCAAAGCAGGCCCTATTCAATTCGGCTTCAGATTCAGCCTAAATCAGGAACAGTGATTTGATTCATTGATTTGGATCACTATCCCTGATTCAGCCAAATCTGAAGATTCGATGCTGATTCAGAGAATCAGCAATTCGGACACAGACACAGCTTTAAATGTTTTTTCTACATACCTCGAGATACCAGCGTGGCTTGTGAATGCTGCAATGCTGAGGTGGATGGAGCATCCCACAGGAGTGTGGGAGGCCCTCCATGTGCTCGGCAGCAGACCCAGAAGTGGACCAGAGCACTTCTAGTCTACTTCTGGGTCCACTGGGTAGCATACTGGGGGCCCCCCCGGCTCAGCAGTTCGCCATGGGGGAACCCTGGGAGCACCTCCCCCCCAGACCCAGGAGGTACCAGTCGCTGACCCAGGGGGCTCAGAGGGGGCCCCCCTGCATGCTCCCCAGTGGACCCAGAAGTGGACCAGAAGTGCTTCTGGTCCACTTCCAGGTCTGCTGCCGAACATGCTGGGTACCCCCTGCACTTCTGTGGGACACTCCATGTTTCCCAGCATTGCTGCCTTGCTGCCTACTACCTAGAGGTATGTAGAAAAAACCTTTAAAGCTGTGTCTATGTCTGAATTGCCAAATCTTTACGAATCTCTCTGAATCAATTTGGAGGGTTCCGATTCAATTCGGAGAGATGAAAGGGTCTCCTGATTCGATTCTCATTCAAAGATTCAGCCACTGAATTGGGCCATATCTCCACCAAATCAAATCAGGGACCGAAGCTTCACACAGCCCTACTACTACTACCTGCCAATTTCAGCAATGAGCGGTGCAACAGTTTTACAGTGGGAAACATGTTTTTATTTTATTATTATTATTATGAGTGCAGTACCCATACAAGCAGTATCTGTAGTACACAAGCCAGCAGCGTCTGTAAACTGCAAAAGTTGCTGCACATTCCACCTGCAAGATAACTTTCTGGGGTGTTTATTTCCCAGGACACATCATAATCCATTTATGCTCTGTTGTCATATTCAATTGAATGTTATTATATGAACAAAAAGTAAATACATGAATGAATGATTAAATAAAATATAATAATGATACAGAAATCTTAGTCAGATTGCAGACATATTAGACCTGCATGCATCTTCACTTGAATTATTTTAATCCCCTCTCAAAATCCACTTCTTGTGTGATTGTCCATGCTGTATTCCACTCAGGAGCTGCCTGATGTTTCCTCCCTGTAGTACTTCAGTCTCTACTTAAATATCAGAACTAGTTCCTTGCTATATAATAATGACGTTCATTATTTGTATGTGTTTTAACCTTCATCTGTCCTTTCTCTATCCCTTTCCTTTTTCTTTTTTATCTTTTATGATTGTCTAATTTACCATATATAGCTAAATCGACTGAAATGTGATTTAAACCAGTGTAAGCATATCTGTATTATAGGGTTATACCTGAGTAACTAGATTGATATTAGAAATACTTATATGAGTTGGCTCAAGCAGACAAGGCTATAGCAATGCAAAGGAGACACATGGGCCTTTCAAGCACTGAGAAGGTTGTCAGGAGGAAAGGGCAAGGATGCATGTTGAGGGCAGAACAGGGACAGGAAAGAGGCTCTATTTGACCTTATCTTGGCCATGTACAAGCTGCTAGGTACAAAAATTAGCTGCCTTTTAACAGCTTTAATTCCTGCTGGGCTTAACCAGCTGCCATCAGATTCTCATCAGATCCTACCTTCCACCAAGCAGTCGGGGCCCAGTGAAGCACTGAACCCCAAAGACCTGACGAAACTTTCTCAGTAATAAGGGCACTTTAAGGCCCAAAAAATAATTTAAAGATGACTCTGGATTGTGTTCAATGTTAGCATTAATTTGTAAAATCATGCTACGTTTTTCCAACAAATAGAGCACGTCGCATCTGGGAAGGTCACATTGTCACTAAAATGACGCTTTCCACCTATTGTGAATTGTTATAAGTTAAATGCTCTGGTACCCTAAAACGGCAATGATAAGCACTATAGCAGTGCCTGAAAATAAATAACTAATAGGAGTTTAATGCCTAATTTCCTATTTTCAGATTACAGATTGTCAAGCAAAAGCTGTATCTTATTGTAGATTTTCTAGTTTCCTATTTAAAAGTTTGTTAAAGGCAATAAGCTGTAATAGTAAAGGGACAAAGGGCACACACATTGCCAATAATTTGATCCTATGTGTTACGTTTTTTATCTCTTTATTTATTTGTCTGTGGATACAACTACACGAGGCATTTAATGTGCAGTAGACTAATTGACTGTGCATTACAGCGTCATGGCAAAAACCATGCTATTAGGCTAATATGCAGTAGTATTAGTCTACTGGATTTTAACTTTCATGAAAAAAGTATGCAATCATGCTAATGCGCAGTAGGGCAGCCTACTGCACATGTATTTAGTATTTCTTTTTGTAAGTACTAAATTTAATGCACAGTAAGGCACTATGCATTAATGAACATACAGATGTGTCCAGTGTTCACTGTATTTATTTAGCCTATAATTGAATACACAGGCACTTTGCCTGTGCTGCACATCTACATGGGAGTCAGGATGCATATTTAATGCCTAATTTTAAAAGAAAAATAGATGTAGTGTTATGTGGGCAAGTGTGTTCCATGCAAATTCAAATAAAAAATTAGGGGAAACTTTCTTTTTACCACACACAGCTTTATTTCACAGCAAGTGCTTTTTTAGTGCCATATTTATTAAGTAATGAGTAGTTGGTTTTTTATCCCCTGTATTTTTAAAGAAAACTCCAAATGGCAGAGTGCCTAACCATTGCATCACCCAACTTCTTTACTTCTCTTCCCAACAAGGAAAAGTGTAATAAGATGTTTGTTTTACCTTGATTTCCTGCTGTGACCCATTCACCTTCTTCCACCTTCATAAAAATGTGCCTGTAAACAAGGTAAAAGTATGAGTTCATATTTTTGTGGTGTAAGTGTGTTTGTCTAAGGGGAAGATGGCATCTGCATCATATGATTCATGTGGTACCAAAGAAATCTACAACATAACTTGTTGAATTGGTAAATCAGGGCCTGAGAGAGAGCTGTATAAGAATCCAGGCTCTCTGGCATAAAAATTCTTCTTGTACATCTTGTACAGAATAAGCATGATGTATTCCTTTGATTGATTTCTACATTTTTGACTGTAACTCTTCCTAGACACAGAAGGAGGAGGAAGACTATTATTTCAGGTGCACAGAAATGGATACTTAAAATCACATTTTATTAATTCATTAAGCATTATTAATATTTTCAGCAGCAGTTACTCAGAGAATTGCAAGATACCTTATTTTGCTTGCATGTTTTCTTTGTTTCTCAGTAAATTATTTTAGCTGAAGTTTCAAATGCTTTCCTCATATTTTGTTCACCTATCCTAAGGTAAAAGGTCAAATGTATAACTGCAACAGCAATTTTCATCACTTACTGCAAGCAGTCATTGCTCTGTGAAATATCTGAACTAGAGCTGGGTCTGAACAAAAACCCTGCATTGCAACCTCACAAACTTTCAGGGTCTTGGAATCTGGAGCTAGATCCAAATTTCACAACTGGCCCCAATTTCCATTGTATCAAAATGGGGGTAAGCCCTTTATTTAGACACTCCCCCTGACCTCTGGTTGTCTGATCTCAGTTCAAATTATGTGACTGGAGATCATCTCAATTGTAAAGGTTTTGAAAATGTAATTGTAAAGTTGAATGGAAAAATGTATCTGCAGTAATATTCCACCCATCAGGTTACAGTAATCTAATGAATATGTTCCATATTATCTCATTTCAGAAATCAAAATGAAGTTACTGCTAATAGTATTTCTCTTTTTTTCTTTTTTAGCTCTTCTCAGTCAAAGAATGGCTAGCACCTTCCAAATATCAATTAATCCTTCTTGTAGTCATGTGGCAGATAAGATGGTACTGAGGGTTGTTGTTTTTAAATCTCTATTTTACAAGGTTGTTAAAATAAGGCATAAAGATTTAGCCAGTGTCACACGCTAAAGACGTGGACAGATGTAACATTTGAAATGCTACAAGTGCCTTTATGCCTTTAAAGCACTCTGGAAGTTGAGGGTATAAATTAAGTCAGTAGCAAAACTGTAAGTACTAAGTTCTTGCTCCTAGGCTCTTGCTCTGACCGTTAGGCAAGACTTCCATAATAGGATAAGATAAAGATAACTCTTATCCTTTGGATAACACACTGCATGAAACCTGGATTATTTTAAACACAAGTTCACGGAGCATAGTACAGTAAAAGCCACGTTATCCGGAACCTTACAAACCTGCATGCTCTACTAACTGGCATGCCAGTCAATGCGGCAAAAGTGGAAGTGCCCACTGCGGCACTTCCCGTTTTGCCGAGCCCCCATAGCCCAGGGCAAAGCAGCTTGTGCAGCCGAGCCCCCATGGCCCAGGGCATAGCAGCCTCTCCCAAGTGTGCCCGGGGCCCCGCTCCCTGTCCCCTGGCACACTGATGCAGCGGAAGGGGCAGTGGCAGACTGGACATGTCAGGAGGGGCGGTGGCCCAAACAGGCAAAAATGCCTGTTCAGGCCTCTCAGGTAACTGCCATATTTGGTTATCCGGCACCCCACATTCCCCATGGGTGCTGGATAACAAAGCTTTTGCTGTATTTGTTCTTCATTTCTGCTGCTGTTAAGACTATGACTGGTTTCAACTGTAGATGCTATTTACATGAATCCGTGCAAGAGCAAAAAAATCGTGGACTTTTAAAGTAGAAATATTAGATAATAAATAGTATAGCTAAAAATCAATAATAAAATGTAGGTGGTTGTTATTGCTAATTTAATTAAATCTGTATTGGATAAAATTGCATTTAGACACCAAGGTATAACTGCTTATACTTATTGAAATGTAACTCTCATATACCATTTGAAAACAAGGTGACATGTAACTAGCTATAAAAAATGAAATATTCTAAGCTATCCAATATCTCTGTGAATAAATGAGATGTGCACAAGTAAAAGCGGAAAAAACAACTTAGAGATGTCTAAAGAATTACATGAAGATAATAGAGAGCTTGTTTTTTTTTCTTTATTGATTATTCCCAGAACTTTAGGTTTCACAGTTAGATTGACAACTGAGTTATTTGCCCATACCTAGTGACTGACAACAGATAATGGAAAGGCTTTTACCATGATATAACGGTAGAGAATAATTTCTAATTTACTACTATAGTTCTCATCAAAAGTACCCCAGCAAAAACAGTAGATTTATCACTTCAATTACTGGAATTTCACATTTAGTTTAAAGAGACATGTTTCTATAATGTGACAGGCTTTACAGATTCTGAACTTCTTCAGACATTTCAGCTATCAGAGTAATCAGGAAAAGATATAAATGAAAGCAATTGTTTTAGTTTTATAACTTTCAGTGCTGTCTACTGGCAAGAGACGAAACAGGCCATAAACTGATCGTCTTTGCCAAGTCTATAAAAGGAAAAAAGACACTTCTTTCATATCACAGCCTTAAAAAAAAAAAACAACCCCAAAAAAACCCAACCGTCTGTTAATGGACAGGGTCAGAATTAAAATAGTATTCAATTAACATTTATGAAACAGGTTTATATTTCTCTTTTAATAATCCACCTTGCCTCAAAAATACTTGTTCTGTTTTGATCACATGCATATGCATCTTTCTTTTCCAACTTTCATTCCTCACACTTGGCCAGATGACCAATAAGAGTTTTGAAAAACAAAACAATGCTTTGGTTTCCATACTTCATAAAATGTAATTTAAATTTTAAAAATCATCCCTCATTATTTTCTTCTTTTTGTGAGGAAAAGGGCTCTATGCATTTGGTATGGGAGGAACCTTAAGCTTTCCATGCCCAATTTTTATCACACTTAATGTGAAAATAACATACAAAGTGCTATTTTTCAGGATAAAGAGAATGCAAAGAAAGTCTTTTGGTTATCCCACAGATGACTTTGCAACTTGATCAGTACTTGCCCAGAAAGCATGATCCAGTTCCACTTTACTTGCAGGGGATTTGGATCAGGCCCCAGCTGAGTGGTCATTTCATGCAAGTACCAATTCCCACCACTAATTTTCCCCAAACACTCAAGACTTCCCAGCACTCCCTCTAACATCCAAGGTCAAGACCTTCACAAAAAGCTTGTAGAGAGCTCTTAAAAAGAGTCTCTACTATTATCCCTTGTTCTTCTGCTTGTGAGCTATTATTGTTACAACCAAGCCTGCTCTGTAGCACTTCAGTCTCTTGCCAGACCAGGCTAGGATGGGGAATCAAACCCATATGTCTTGAACATGACAATGCAAAATACTTCCACTGACCCATCAGGTCATGCATACTCTCAAAGTGCTAGCAATGTAAAACCCTGATAATACCTCACCAGCAAGGAACACATCAGGAATTTTACAGCAGCTGTTGTGCAATTTATAAATAAATTCACACAATAATGATATTTGGTATAAATAAAATCCCATCAAGCACTGTGTTTTACACTAGCCTGATGATTGCTGTTGTATGGTTTGTAATACAAAGTATACATTTACTTGAAAAGGGAGACTTTATCCATTGCCATGCATGAAAACTGGTTTTATTTGGACTTCTGTAGAAATGTTACAATGGAGAAGTTAAACCAGTTATGGTGGCCTGTTACAGTTGTATTTTCAAGAACAACTGTGATTTAGATCACAGAAAGGAAGTATCTAAAACCTATATACAGTTGTCAAATGTGCATAAATGATTGAGCACATCTGTTTATGAGGTACTATATTAGAGTGATAATGTTTATGGGGAACTCTATCAGGGTGGATAATAGGAACATGCAGATTAACAGCACTATTTGGCCTATACCTTTTAATTCCATCATCTGTATTAATTTGTGGTATCTCTGCAATTTAGTCAAACATCCTAGGATTTTCTCACTCCTTTTAGGGAGAGAGGGGAAGATTTTGGTGAATTTTGGCAAAGCATTGTGAAATTCCAAGGTGACATCCCAAATGAACTAGCAACACTTCAATGACTTATTATGTAGCTTCATCCTGTCAAATTCTAAGGTATACCATTAGTATGTTATTGTTAATATACATGAAGCAGCAATTCGGAAGGTTTAGTAACAGAGGTGATAAGTTTAAGTTAAATTTGAGATAATAGTGTTTTCTTAACAAAATTCTTTCAAATTATTTCATCTCACAGTCATGCAGTGTGGCAGATGTTTGCAAATCTTGGTGTAAAACTGATTGAAATATTTTAAGAAAACTGAAATAATGTCAGTGGCAAAATTTATTTTACCAAGTGCAGATGTAAGACATCAAGTTCTCAGACTGATGGCAGAATTAACAAAAAACACCATCTGGTTCAATAATTATCTGAAAATACCCATATTCTTGGATTTGTTTTAATACCACTTAGTTTCCAGCTTCATTTTATCTGTGTTTGCACACCAATGAGACTAGATTGTGCAAAATGAAGACTACTTCCATCTGATCATTTAAAAAAATGTGTTTTTGCATGAATAATGAATCTTTGAATTGTTACTAAACAAGCAAATTATTTGCGTATGTGTCACATCGGTTATCAAGTTTGCACATGTGACAGCTTCAGCAGCCGTCACATAAAATGCATAGAGCTTGTAACCATATGTTTTTGCTTGACAAAAAGCTAAAACTCAAGATCAATTTTCAATGTGGAATGCACAAATTAACACTTTAAAATGCACCACAGTATGTACAGCTTGGCAAAATTTGCAGAAATAGCACGTTTCTAGATATTAACTGATATCTTTGGATTCGACCTTAAGGTATTCAATCATTTTGATTAAAAGACTGATTTCTCATAAAACCACAGTCTGTTGGAGGCACAAAGCCAATGACATTTGAGCATTCATATATTTTCATAAACTTTGAACAATGTCAGTGAGACACCTCTTCAATCTTGGCCACACAACAGCAGGGTATTCAATCTTTCTTTAGCTTAAGACAGAAAATTTGAATATCAGCATAGAGTTATTAATGTGACAGTTCACATGGTGTGCACCATGTTGATTCTTCAGAAGCAGGTCCGTGGAATGTATACAGCACTTTACTTTGTACTTTTACCTTTACAATTCATAACAAAGCAAAAATAAAAGAAAATTTAAAATTAATTTTATGATTTGGTCTTTGCACTTTTTTAGTAGTATGTAAACCATGAGGAAAATCGACTACAATCCATATCTATGCCCTGCACATTACTGATATTATTGCTATTGTAAGTTCATGTGGTTTGTTCAATATTAAATATAACAAGATGGAATATAGATTTCATTTTCTTTGGTTTCTTCCTAATGTCATCATTTAAAAGACTAAACAGAGCAAAATTAAGTATTTAGCTCCTTAGTCCCTCCATCCCTTTTTGGTTGACTTAATGTCTGTCAGATTTAATAGCTTTCTAAATAAATAGATCCAGTGTACTTATTTCTCTTTAATTTCAAAATTTTTGTTATGTTGTTCAATGTAAGCATGTCATTTTACATTGCATCATGTTATAGGTCAGATGTAATGTAACTTTTTATGATACATTGTAAATGACAAAACATGCTGCAGTATGTGATATATACTGGTACGTGCCCCTGATAACATCGCTTTTCTTTAGAGTATTGTCGCCTGAGCAGCTTGGGAGAAACCAGATGGGCTGTGAGGGGAAGATGAGCAATTCTGTCTTGCCCAAACTGGAAATGTGACAACACACTGTTAAGAAAGGAGACAGTGAGGTGCATGTGTTAAGATATTAGCACCCACAGATGTCCCAAAATTTTCATAAAAATAACCCGCCTACATCTAAAAAAGTACAGAATCTTTTCAGATCTAGCTGATAATGGGGAGATCTGTTATTATTATCATACAAGGATGAGGTGTAAGTGTGTAAAACTACTCAAGTGGTTTGATTGGTTCAGGAATCAAGTCATAAAAATTATGTTAATCTTATTCAGAAAAAGAAGCAGTAATCTGTTTTGCAGTTCAACTTTCATATTAATTCAGTAATGCCATATCTACTGTATTATTTTAATATTTTACATAGCACCTTCCATATCAAAGAAGTGTGAAACCCTTTATAAAGTGGCAGGGCAGCCAGAAGACTGTGCACCCATGACTGAAAAGCAACCACCTCTGAGGTAAAATGTGTAAGCTCTTAACCAAATGGAGCAACACTACATGACTAATGCCATATCCAGTTGAAACTGTAGGGGAAACCCAGATAAGCATAATGTAACTACAAAAAATTGGAATTTGACCAGGATA
Source organism: Alligator mississippiensis (assembly GCF_030867095.1). NCBI lineage: Eukaryota > Metazoa > Chordata > Crocodylia > Alligatoridae > Alligator > Alligator mississippiensis. The sequence continues at coordinate 108,779,360 of NC_081826.1, forward strand.
CCCTTATTTTTGGAAAATGTGCCATGAGGATCTGCCAAAAGTGTCTCATCTGAAAAATTACAGTACATTTCTACCTGCACAGTGTCCCATAGTGATAGCAACAAATGTAGTACAAAGTCAGTATACGTAATGGTTTGAAATGTCCTAGTTCGTAGAATAAAAGGCTTCATTCCATCATTATTGTAACCATATATATAAGGTGTTTGACACTATGCTTTCTTTACCATTACTTTACTCTTCTTATTGCTTTAGACAGTAAGTCCATTCGGGGTAAGGTTTGTTTCTTTCCTATATTTGTACAGTGCCCAACACAGTGGAGTCTTTCGGAAGTACCATAACGTAAATATTTACTACTGTTGTTAATGACTGTGCTGAGGCATTAGTTCAGTAGTGACACAAAGGGGGAGAAACAGTGGGAAGAGTTCCACTATAAACTCACCTGAGCTAGTACCTGCAGTATTTTAACCTCCTTTAGAGGTATCTCATCCAAGCATTACTTAGTTCTCAGCCAGTTTTAATTTATGAAAGTTGATGAGATTATAGACCAGGCATCAGATTTGTAGGGACAGTTCACCTTTACTGATTAAAATAATAGTTACACACTTGAGCAAACTTCCAGTGGCCCAAAACACACTGAATGGATCCAGACCATGCCATGACAAGAAATGTAAAACTTGCCAACATAGCTGTACCACCCCTACAACTACTTTCCCCAACAACAGAACTGTCAGCATTCCTGGATTTTATAGCTGCACCTCCAGAAATGTAATTAATCTCAACCAATGCACCACATGCCATGCTAGAAAATACATAGGACAGACCATACAACAACTATGTACCAGAATGAACAAGACAAGTAAAAGACAAAAATATCCAATTGCCTGTGGGGACACATTTCTCACAAGTAAACTACTCTCTCTCCAATCTCTCAGTTCTAATCCTCCAAGGGAATTTACAAAATACTTTTCACAGATGAGCCTACAAATTTCACTTCACCCACCTACCTTCTCCCTGAATACAAAAAATCATGGACTAAATATAGACATTGCGTTTATGACACATTATAACCTGCCTAACATCTGACTCCCCAGGTACCTCTCCACTAGCTACAGTCATTCCCCTCCTCCCCTAACCTATCTCTCACCCATTGACTCCTATTTATATTGTCACTGACCACCTTTCTTGCATGCATACTAGCCTCTGGCTTCTTTGCTATTCATTCCATCCAGGAATAGCACACACCAACTGCAGATACCTCCTCAGCCTAATGAAGCATGTTTGTACCTGAAAGCCTACAAAGTTCTTTTTTTCCAACTATTTGAGTTGGTCTAATAAAAGATATCAGATTTGCCCAAAGAACCTTGTCTGCCAGTTACACACTTATACATTTGAATGTATGTTTGTATGCCTGTTCAGCAGTAAGTCATTTCTAGTCTTTACACATAGCATGCACAGTGTGATGGTTTGGACTAGCATAATGTTTTCAGTGCTATAAAATGTGCTATTACACAAATAGGAGAGTTGCAAGAAAATTATGCACATCTCCCAAATGTGGTAGTAATTTTTTTAGAATCCTGTAACGTAACACATATTTAGTTAATGTCATAAGATTTCGGTGTTTAATTAATTTTAGTCTCACTCTACTTCTGTGGAACACCTTAGTTAATATTAACCAATCCTGTACTGTTTACTTGATCTTTGTTCTCACTGAGAGTTTTGCTTAAGTAAGGAATGAAACATCAGATCCAACAGAAACCATACTCTGCTAATTCACGGAGGAGGACAGCAGAAGCAACACATGTAGTAAAAACACATCACATGTCTAATGGTTTGAAATGCCTTGGTTGTAAAATTAAAGTTACCTGTAGATGTAGGGTCTTCAAGGGAACCTTGTTATAGTAAAGTATTTTTCTTTCTCCAAATAAGTAATTATTCTCAGTGTCACTGTATAACAGGGGCGAGCAATTATTTCAGGCAGAGGGCCACTTACTGAGTTCTGGTAAACCATCGTGGGCCGCATGACAGATAGCCAGGGGCAGATAAATACTAATTTTCTAAATTGGGGGGGGGGAGGGGGGGCTGTGGGCTGGATAGAATGGCCTGGTGGGCTGCATGCAGCCCGCAGGGCACATTTTGCCCACTGCTGCTGTATAACAAGGGGTCCATATGATAATCTTTTCCTGTTCAAATTGGAAGCAATGGCAGTATCAATAGCAGATGTCTGTCTAGGTAGGAAAACTGTGAAAGGCCATATTTTATTTCCCAGTACGGAGCAGCTAATACCATGACTAGGAGACAGTGGATACATCTACGTGTGCAATTAGTGCACCTTAATAAACTCCAGTGCAGTTCACACCAGTTTATTGCTCCTGGGTTCACAGTTTGCCCGTGTGCCCAGGACCACAGCATATTGAGCCAGGGAGGTATAGCTCTGGCTGGCAGGGACCCCTGGGGGTCAGTCTGCCAGACCAGGGCTGCTCCCACATGGCTCAACATGCTGCAGAGAGGCTGGCTGGGACACGAGGGTACTTCAGTGAGGGGCTAGCCAGCAGGCAGCCCTTGCACTGAAGTACCCTTGTGTCCCAGCTGGCTCCGTCAGCATCTACACATGTGTTGCAGTGAAGTAAATAACTGCACCATAGGATAGTACTTGTGTCTGGCAATACTATCCTACAGTGGAGTTAATTAATTTACTCCATCCTAATAGCACCACACGTGTAAACACTGACATTTTACTACAGAGGTAATTAATCTACTGCGCAGTAAATGTCTCATGTAGATTCTTCTTTATTGTTTCACCCAACTTTTCTTTTTTCCTATTCAGCTGCAGCAGGAGTTGGGTGGGAAGTGATAATCCTGTAGGATTGCAGCTTTTGACACTTATCTGCTGGATGATAATTAATACATTCCAAGAGAATTATCATAGTAGACCCTGGCTACAGAAAATTGTCATGCCTTCTAAGTGGAGTGAAGCTTGAAGGCTCTGTCTATAGTAGCACCTTTTGGGGAAATCGTCTACCATTCAACTACCACTAATGTTAGCAAGAGGAGGAGCACAATTCTAAACAAAGCACAGGCATTTTTTATCACTGTGTTGTTTAGCCTAACAAATGAAATAAAAATAAAATATCAGGGAAGCTACAGGAAGACTTTTTTTATAAAATTTCTTTCACATTCTGAATTTGAACCTTTCTTTTAATTTTTTTGTCCTCAGAAAATTCTGTCTCTTCAGATACAATTTGAACTGGAGAATCTTCCAGTGAATGGGATTTTTAATATTAATTATATTATTGCATTGCTACAAGATGACTGTTCTTGACAAGATGACTGTTCTTGGTTCAGATGACCATTACAAAATACTGTCCTGCTTCTTACTAGGAAAGATAGTGCTTGTGTTTTATACCTTATCCAATCACCATTTGACATTTTTTTTTTTTTATAATTAAAGGGGGGGAAAAAGGAAGCTACATGGAAGATCAGTGTGGCATCTAAAATCTACTTTTACATATGCTCCAGAGGTGGGAGAGAGAGCACTTCAATTAGAGTGGCTCCAAGAGCCACTCTAACTAAAGCACCACTGTCTCCTGTATCAGTGCCCCCGCACTTAAAAGTGGCGGCGGGAGCACTTGAACTAAAGCTCATTCAACAAGCTTTAGTTCAAGAGCCCCTGCCACCATTTTTAAGCATGGAGATGCTGATACATGAGATGCAGGAGGTTGCTGCAGCATGGCAATAAATTGAGTCTGCTCTAATGCGCTGGAATTCCAGCGCATCGGAACAGCCTCAGCACTTGTGTATAGGTGCCCAGTGTAAACAGTGTGGTACTATCTGATCTATGAGACCAACATCTTTTATTAGTATACTTGCAGTCTGCCAAGTTTTATATTTGCTGAGGATTTTTGTTTCTCTACTACCCCCGATGCTATGTTTATGTGGAAACATGTTTCAGGTTTTACAAACAAAAGTCACTGAGTTACATTTACAGGAATTTCAGCCTGTTCCTTTTCACATCCTCCAGGAACCCTATGACTTGCCAATGTTGTAGTCAATCAGAAGTTTTTACTACTCTTTTCCTTACCACAAGAACTCCAACCAAAATCCTCTCCTTTAACATTGAGGACTCATTCCATTATCTTCCCATCATCCCCATATGAAGACTCGTATCTGCATGTACTGTGATGTCTTCTGATGGGGCGTGGTGCAGTAGCCTTTATGTCCCCTCCTTTACTTTTGTTTCTCCTTATAACTAATAGCAGAAAGAGCCTAACCTACTTCTTATCAGACATCTTTGGGAGGACTTGGAAGAAGGGGCAGTGTTGTATTCCTACAGCAATATTATGTTGGGATGCAGTTGGCTTGCTATCCTAGAATTATGTATTAAAAGGGCAAAAAAAAACCAAACCCAAAGTTCCTGCAACTATTTAAAATAAAACATGGTTAGAAGGATGATAATGGTAAATTATTGCCCTTGGGTTATCAAAATTGCAGAACTAGTGTTACAGCACCAAAAAGGCTTTAGCTAAGACTCTTGCACATTATTGTACAATCAGAGTAATTTCTATAACCTTGGAGCAATAACATGCTACAGTGTAACTGCAGAAAAGTTGTCAATATATGTTTTATTACACCCTCGTGTTTGCTCTACCCTCCTAAGGTAATCCCATGGAGGAGCTGCTATTACCTGCCGACCATTTGTCAAAATGGAGTTTGTTTTCTGTTTCACTTCACAGACTCTTGTATCGTATTGTGGATCACATACGCACACAAACATACTTTCTGGAGCAATCTGCTGGAGCAATCCATGGCAGTATCTCTTTCTCCCTAGAGCAAGAAGTGGCTTCTTCCCTTAAATGCCCTCATAGTCTATGCTTGTGTTTTCTTGCTTCAGCATGTGGTTTATTGCCTGTTTATATGGTCTGTTGCCTTTTTGTGTGAACTATTGCCGACCTGCATGAGCATACTGAACGATTACTTAAAGATGTCATGGAACCACCCTTGTAGCAACAACAAATAGTTTCACAGAGTAAGATAGATAAGCTGAGGGTAAACTTATTCAATATATTCTATTATTCTCAAGAACTTTGGGAATAACATATAGATGATGTTAAGTAATGAAAAGGTGATCTCAAAAATACATTATGCTTAAGCAAAATGCACACTTATATTGACTCAGATGTCAGAAATACTAACAACTTATTAGGTCTCAATCTCACTCTTGTGCAGGATTGTTGCATACAGCATATATTCTTGTATTTTGTTAAGCCTTGTTTGTAACCGTCCCTCCAGGGATTAGGCCTAACAGGCATGTCCATTTAATTAGAAATTTATAATAGTTTTAAAAAGAAAGAAAAACTTAATTTAAAGTCAGTTGGATCAAATTCTTCTTTTAAATACCATAATATAAGGTATGACACCAAATCACGTGACATATGAAGGAAATTCCGTAAAAACAGAATTTTCACTTAATGCATATTTTATATTTTTTATTGTGTTTTATATATTACCATTGAGAACAGTATGACCATGTTAGCCTTTTGTTCTCACAGGGGAAGGCATTTGGATTGTCGCTTACTATATGATATGTCAATAACGGACCAGATCCTCAAATGAGAGGAACAGAAATAACTCCACTTAACCCATAACCTCTTTTGTAGATACAGGACCTGAATTAGAACCCACTGAAGTTCATGAGACTTTCTTGTGATTTCAGAGACTCTGGATCCTTATCCTGCACTTTGCAAACAGGTTTAGCTGGACATACTATTGAATAGATGCTCACATTTATAAAGCCAGCAGCATATGGCTCTAAACACATACAAGAATCACTACCCCACTGAAGTGTAGCAATCTATGGGAGGCAGAGCCAGAATTCATCTTGAGTATGAAGAACATGGAAGGTTTCAAATAGTGTCTTAGAATAAACAAAATGAGATTCCCCAAAGCCTTCCATAGCTTTTCAAAGAAATTGCATCTGTCACATCTGTGCTAATGTAATAAACATTCATGTTACCAGCTTTCCCTTGTGTTTGTGTAGTGCCCAGCGCAATGGAGTCCCAATACAGATAAGGATTTTATGGGGAACTGTAATAAGAATGTAAGAAATGCCATACTGAGTTAGACCAATGTTCCATCTACCTAGTATCTAGAGCCAGCCTTAAGGTTGGGTGACGTGGGCGACCACCTAAGGCACCATGGTCAGGGCAGCGCCACACACAAACATAGCAGGGCAGCGCCACACATAAACACAGCAGTGCTCTTGCTGCCCCCTGCCCACCTGCCTCTGTCTGCAACAGCACCATTGACTTGCGGGAGGGATGCCAGGAGGAGTGCCAAAATACAGGGCCAGCTCTGCCAGTGTCCTGTCTCTGACAGTGGCTGGGGTAGATGCTTTAGAAGGAGAGCGTTGTACCAGACACATCTACAGTGATCTGTCCCCTATTCAGTACTCTCCCTGGCATCCACTGTTATAGGTTTAGAGATGCCAGAGGAAACATCTCCAACTGTTTTGTTCAATAGCTATTAATAGAATAAATCTATCATCCATGAATTGTCTAGTCCTTTTTTGAACCTGGCTATTCCATTTGCCTCTACCACCTCCTGTGGCAATGAATTCTACAGCTTAACTACACATTGTATAAAGAAACACTTTCTCTTGTTAGTTTTAAATCTGTTTCCTACTAATTTCAGTGGGTGCCCCCTAGTTCTAACATTCTGGGACTTGGTGAATAGCACTTTCCTGTTCGCTTTTGTCCACACACTTCATGATTTTATAGATTTCAGCCTTCTCCTTCCCAAACAGAAGAGTCCTAGCCTTTTTAGTGTCTCTTGGTTTAGTAACTGTTCCATGCCCCTGATCATTTGATTGTCCTTTTCTATATCTTTTTAAATTCTACTACATCCTTTTTGAGATATGGGGACCGAAACTACACACTGTATTCAAGATGTGGGTGCACCATGAATTTTTATAAGACATGATGATGTCTTCTGTTTTAATTCCCTTCTTAATGATACCCAGCATGTTAGTGGCATTTTATTTTATTATTTATTTATTTTGTATTTATTAAGAATACTAATCCTGGGTTTCCAGACCCCAAATGTGAAGGCTTTGTATGACATGAGGGTTGGTTTCAGGGGAAAAAAGCACTGCTAGTTACCTGCAACGATCAATGCAAAAGGAGATTGGTATGATTCAGTAGTTTAGAATGTTTTATAATGTTTCATGTGAAAATTTAATTGCAGTACTGCCCATGAGTGGGCTTTCCCAAAAGAGACAAAATGTTGTTTGTGTGTTCTATTTTTTCTTCCTCTAGTTTTCAGGTTCATATGGACAAATAGTAATAACAATTAATAATGGCATAGCTGTGAAACAGTTTATTTCATCTCACCTGAAAAGAAAGCATGTTGATTTTTTTCTCTTTCACAAAAGGACATCACTTATAAGATGCGTGGAAGAAATGTATCAAAATATTAATTAGACTTTTCTTTTGTTTTCCTAGTTTGCATTAGACAGATGGAATTCTGATCTTTAACAGCATCATGACTCATGAAACTGCTTGTGTACTAAAATGCCATTATTAACACAACAGTAGTTTTCAGCAGTTGGTAATTATTGGCATAATTAAACATTTATCAAGAAACAAGTATTTATCATTCATTAAACTTTCATTAAAAATCCATCTTAGCACAAGCTAGATTAGCCAGCGATTTTCAAGAGATAACTTTTTAACTTCTGGCAGGAACATAGAACATTTTGATAATGAAAAAGTTGTACATGAGCTAATGTTCCAGAAACTGTGAACAATTATCGGATTTCAGATTTAGGGGGCTTATTTTTAAGTATTTTATAAGATAGGGAATACTTGGCTCCTTTCTTTGGGGTTTACCAAGTTCGGTACTTTTTTAGCAGCATGTCTGGGAAAACAATATTGTTGCCCTTGGCAGTGAGAAGCTAGTGCTAAGTATAGTTCATAACTGCATTTACATAATTCAGATTCCCCAAAGCATGAATGGTTTATACATATTGGGACACTGAAATTTACTTTTGTGAATGGAGTTTCTAATATTACCTACATAATAGTATTACCGAAGGATGGAAGCCTAAGACTAAGTAGTTGGTCTTGGAAGAACTTCCTGGTCCTTTTCTTTTTGATTTCCTTCTAACAAGATATTTAGCAGAATTCACAGATTCATTGGAATCTGAGAGGGCCATACCATGAGCACTTCTGCTATGGCCTCAAACTTGCAACCTCTGGGTTGTTAAACATACACCTCAGTGCCTGCACCTCCCCAGCAACTTCCTGGTTAATGTAATGTTTTGTAATACTTCATGTTTATTTTTTCCTAGGAAATAAATACACTATTATTTTTAAAAGATAGACTCTTTCCACCACTTTAAGGTTTTTCTTTTCTCTTTGCATGACACAGTCATGCAAGATTTTTGGAGGCCAGAATAGCACCTACAGTTTGTTCAGTTTTGTTTCATTTATTTAGACTGTAGGCTAATTATCTTCCCCATATTTAGGCAATTAAATTAATTAGTGCAAAATTCAACATGCAGAGAAATAAATTTGGTTCATGTTGCATTTTATTTAAATATTTTTAAAAGTTTCCTTCTCAGTTGCTCCTTGTTAGTGCCTTTGCAGTATAACAAACTAACGAAACCTGATTATACCTGAAATTTTGTGGCTACTGATTGGTTATTTTACCTTCCAATCCTTTGTTTCGTCTCCTGCTTACTTCTGAATGTTTACTGCTATGGTAGGTTGTTCTACTTAACCCCTCCTACACAATCACTATTCTCTGCTAAGTAGCAATTTGAAAAGGTTAATGTAAGTTTAGAATGGTTTATGTCTATACTGCAGGGAAAGAAGCAGTATTCAGTAAGTAAGACTGTCTCAGAAAGCTCCTTCACATACATACTAGTGCTTCACATCTTAGCCCATATTCTGCAACTTTGTTTGTGTTTTCTCTTGGGCAAAAAATTTACTGTATCAGTGCTTTTATGTCACAAGAATGAATTGAATTCGTACCCTTTAGTGCAAACAACAATAGACAGAGTGGTAACCTAGTGGAAAACAAATAGACGCCCCGTCCCTTTTGGGGATTCAGAGAGGTTCAGAAAGATGGAGCTGACGGTAGAGAGGTGGCAGATAAAAACAGGCCGAAGCAGGAAAGAATCCTGCGGTCATTTATTACCATGCCATCTTCATAGTGTTTGCTGAACCAAGGTGCAGAGTAATGATTCAGACAAATGATGTTAATAATAATAGCTGGCCCTTTGGCAAAAATGGAATACCTACTATTGTAGCATGAGACTTAATCAGATTCTCCAAAACTTGCTTCAAAAGGATAGGATTTTGTGTCTTCAGGTTTTTCTGACAATTGATTCTCCTCGGATACCTCATCTTTAAAAGAAACAAAGCAATAAGCAATTGTTTCCCATCAAAAGACAAAATGATTATAAACTTTTATACATGTAACAAATCTAGTATCAAAATACTGTTTTTGTTCTGGATGTGTTATTAAGCTTTGATATAAAGATTATGACTGCCAGAAATGTCACATCTGTGATGTGTGTGCAGTAATCAAGGATTGCTTTATCATATCTATAAACTTTCTGGGGTGTGCTATGGATTTGTTTAACTTCAGCAATAATGAGTTCACTTTATACGCTGTCAGTGCATATGGGCATATATGTTTTTACAGATATATAAAGAGAAACTGTTACAATATTAGGCATACATGTATCCCAAGTAAAATTGAAATTCATGTAAGGCAAGAATATGACTTTTTAATAAGCATGTATTGCTAAATCTGTTACCCTGGCTAATTATTTTGATCCCTTGTTACATATTTGTACATATATACAAACTTTCATTAGAATTAACTAACTGTTTTTATATTATCTGGGAGTTGCACTGCTTTTTGTTGCATTTTGTTTGAGTCATACCTTTATTTTTGAGGGATACAGGGTGCAATTATTTTTTATTAGCTGCAGTTCCATTAACAACATAACTAACATCTGTTTTACTCTAAACATCATCAGACTTATTAATTAGGTACATTTTGGCATCAATTTATCACTATGCTTTGACACTTTTGATACTTGAAGCATAAGGTATTGTGTGTAATACAAAAATAAATAAATAAATATGATTTGGAGTCACTGTTATACATCATCTGTAGGGGACAATTATGTTGGCATGTGGGAGGTTAATGTGCGCACTTTAGATTCCTCTGCTTGATTTGCTGTTTTCTTCTTCATAACTCTAGGTAAACAGTTTGTGCTGCCATTTAATGCACAGGTTAAGTGTAGTTGCAGGCTATTATACATCATTAGAGTAAGTAATATTCATCCATGGAAGAAAGATGGAAGCTTTTCACTTGTAGCCACTTGGACATTTCATTTTTCATCTAGTATGCCACTGCAAAAATTAGTTGTGGCAGGCTTGATATAATTTATAGCCTGGTACCCTGAAATTAAGCAATGAATCACACCATTTTGGCTGATTAGAGTTAATGCATTTTTCCTGATGACATATTTTGTAAAACAATGCAGTTTATTCCAAACTTTGTATTACCAGACCTAGTCATTTCGCGCTTCAACCTGTGCAACACATTGTACCATGTGCAGTGCATTCTATCACTAGGCTTTCTAGTCTGCTTTTATACAGTAGTTGCCTTCTGGACTGAACAAAAAGGAAAAATAAAAACAGCCTTTCCAGGCAATTCAGAAACAAAACACAGAATAAACTGGTTCAGTGCAGCTTGACTGAAGGTGCAGTATATAATGATAGAGTGAGTAGAGACCATTGGATTGTGCCTCAGGCCCTCACACTCTGTATCTGGTCAATAACAAATTTATTACTAATCAAATCCAATAAATAGAGAACAGCATACATTTATTTTTATTTGGCAGCTAGCAGGTCATAGAATAATAATAAAAAAGGTAAGTCAGAAACTGCCATACAGAAGAGTGTACTGTAGCTGATACGTGCTGCACTTAAAGCTACTGTATATTACAACTAGACAGCCAGTCCCACTGAAACCTTGTTGTGTATGTCTGATTACCAGTGGGCATTGTATCCCACTTGCCTGTGGAATATGTTAAGAATGCCAGTTCTTGAGTTTTGAGATTTCTGTTAGCTGAGATATTTTGTGATAGGGAAGAGGTATCACTGTGGAATAGGATCTATAGGTATTAGTGTCAAGAAGAATAATGTCTTGCTTGCCCTTTCTTCTGGGTTATTGCATGGGTTATACAAAGACCTAGATGAGTTAACAGAAAACAAAGAAACTAAAGGGGGGGGGGAAAGGAATCAACAACATAGCGGAGATATGTGAATTTTACTGTTGCCAAAAATAATGTGAGACTGTTTTCCCCCCAAAGCACTAACATGCATAAAAACACATGACATAATCATTGCAGGCATCTTACACCATGTAAAACTGAGGCAGATAAACAGTGCATGTAAAGCTGACATTCAGCATTCAAACATATATAAATATAAAATATGAATTTAGCTAAAACTTCTTGATGTTACAGTTCATTGCATGGATGCATTCTGGATTTAAGTGGGTACCACATCTATGCACTAAATATAATAAGCAGGGTTCTTTAATAATATGTAAAGGCCAGTTGAAATGGTCTTATAACAGTGGAATATAAGAATATATATTTCTGTGCCACTGTTGTCGATACTGTTGTATGGATTATGGGGGGAAAGCAGTCTGCAACATGTAGGAGAAAAAAGCTGCACACCTGCAGGAATCTGATCTACCTTGTTCACACCCAGAATAGGAGGAATGATTTATTATCTGTCCCTTGAATTTCTCTGAGCGTTCTGTCTAAACTTTAAAAGCAGATTACATTTGCGATTAAACCTTAACAAATGTTGTTTTAACTAGACTGCAATATATGTTATTGACAACAAGCTTTTTTTCCCCTCTGAAAATAACATTGGTGCTTAGGCATGCAATTTACAAAAATGACAAGAAAGGGTGGTACTTTTCCCAAGGTGAATGTGAGTTGACTGATTAGCTGGTATTTTAACTTAGATTCTTGCAAATTACAGACATAAGAAACCCTGCAATTTATATGTACTTTAGAAGTGAAAGCTTTAATCCCATGATTCATGAAAGTAAAGTGGTAATAATTTAAGTACCATATTTTATTTATCCCTCCAAGTTGTCAGCTGATACCAGAAGTATTTTCACTATTTTTGGGTTGCTGCCTTTGGCCACCTAATTGCTTCTTAGGAAGTAAGAGGGAAATTGCTTATATAACGACATGGATTGTCTTTGGCAACGTCAAGCCAAGGCATCAATCAGTCCATCTGGGTAAAATCACAAGCTGACTCCGATATTGCTAAATATTTATACTGTCAAATACACACAGACATCCAGATGAAAAGAGGCATTCATTAGGAATTCTCCAGCTTGTCAGTTTAAAGATGTAGATTAGAGCAAAACCTCCCACTATGGTACTGAGTGCTCAGGAAAAGTCTATATTTAGCCATTCTGAGCAATAAATATCATCATATTGCCTCATTTAGGTAAATAGAGAATAAATATTGTCAAGATGATCTAGAGATAATGTAAACAGATCCCTGTTCAGACTCTATGTTACTAGGGTAAATTCCAGGACATTGATGTGCTGATGATGCTTTTAGGTTTAACCCTTTTTTTTTTTAATCGCATACTCCTCCCCTCTTTGTGATAACAGTAAGATTTTGTTCTTCATAGATTATGAGGGAAAAAAAAAGAAAAAATTACCTAAATAAAAAAAAAACCAAATACCCCAGGTGATTCAAGATCTAGCTGAATTAATAAACTAATTAGTAGTTCCTCTTTAATATTTTCTTGGCATAGCTAAAGGCTGATGCTGTTGGAAAATAAGGATATCTGTAGCAACACTGAGGTTCATTTCAGAGTTTAACATGGGAACTGACAAAGCCTATCAATCAGAAGAGAACATTACAGCTCTAAGGTTAAGGCATAATTTCAGTGGTACACCAAGTTAAGACTCAAACTGGAATTTCTTTTACAGCTCAATTTATGTGATAAGATGAGGTAAATATTATAAAATGTAAGCTCTGAAAGAGCAGTGCCCTTGACAAAAATTAAGATTTTTGTCCTTGCCAATGTGCAGCATATATTGCAAAATAAAAATAAATTTGTTTCATTGTATAATGTACACAAAGAAAGCTAGTCAGAAGAATGTTTACCTTTTTGAGAAGGCCCTCACTCTTTATGGTACAATTGATACCGTAGAAGTTGCACACAAGGCGAGTGGTAACCGACGTCAAAGTTTTAGTTAATTGCACTAGACGATTTTTTAGATTAATAATTAACATCTCTCTTTATAACTAAATATCCATAATTAATCAGCAAATCATAATTTGAGGACTAATTAACTTCAAACTCAAATCTTAACACAGAATTCATATTACTATCCAACATCATTAATTACTATAGTAATCAAAGTTATTCCTCGCGGGATTTGAGATAAAGCTTTGTAGGTTTATAAACTAAGCTATTATCACAAAAAACATTTTGAAAGTAGCTTCAAATAGTATTATAGATAACTAAAGTATTAGATTGGATATTTTAACAGGGTTTCATTTTCTCTGTATTACATTATCAATAATCCACTCATTGAAGCTGGATAAGTAACTAATAGAGTACAATTTTTTCTGTTGTTTCTAGGCTTTTTTTGCTTTTTTTCTTTATGAGGTTACTGCAGTGATTTTTGTCATAGGATACATTTTTCAGGGCCTTTTAAAATATGCTGCACTTCTTTGTGTCTTTTCCTATGGTGCTAACGGTGCTAGTTAGTTGTTTAAAAAATGAATTAGCAGCAGTGTATACAGTGGGATTATTCATAAAAGGAGAGAGAAAATGAGGATTTGAACTGCAAGAAACAGAGAAATCTAGAACTGTTTGATCCATCAGTGCTAAATGAGAAAATAAGGACAAAAATAGGGCTGTTATGCCAAAAAAAACACCCCAAACAAATCTTATTTTAATTAGCATGGACATCACAACTGGAAAGATTTTAAATAGATTCACTTTAATTTTTAATAAACACGAAAGACAATTGTACCATTGTAACAAACTGAAATCCCTTAGCTGTTTTTCATTTAGAAAGTTAGGAGTTAAAATTGTGTCTAAAATCCACATTTCAATTATTTTATCACCTAATCTTCCAAGTACGCACATCCGATACTGTTCTTTTGTGTGGCAGCTGTAAAAATCGTAAGCAATTTTTACTGTCAAGAAAACTCTGAATAAATAGAGGCTGTTAACTTAGGCAGATATCTGAGGTTATTTGGTGGCAATCAAGAACTCACAGCACTTCAACTAATGGGTTATGATCAGAAACTGTTCCTAATAGCCAGCTAGACGGATCTGAATATGAAGATTTCTATAATTTTGTTGTCAGCTTGTGATGTACTCTAGTGCTAATTATTTGGAACAATTATGTTTTCCTAATAACAAAAGAAGAAGCAGTGAATTAAGCAGGCTTACCTTCAGATCTTTAGATAACAGTTTAAATGCACTTGCCATTAAGAAATAACATTTCTTTTTCCTGTATGGAACCCTAATTATTTGAGATGCTTGTCTTTTAAAATCTACTTCTTCTACTTCTTTTAAGCATGTTCAATGTGTCAGTTTACACTGATGACTTCAGTAACTAGTATTTTCTCAGTCTTAGGTTTATGCCTGTACCTCCCATAGACTGCTTACTTCATTTGGTTATTCAAAAACCATAATTAGTGCAGTAATTAACATGTGGATCCTTCAAAGGAAGACTGCTAAAATCATGGGACGTCTCTCATCATTCTTACTGATGTATGGATGATAAAGAGACTTAGGTTGAGGTGACAACAGGATTTGTATTATTGCACGTTAACTGAGCTGCAAGGAAATTCAGACAGGACCTTGGTCCATAGAGTCTCTCCTTTTGAAAAAAAGTAATTATCCACACTGTTTCTATAATGTAACTAGGTGTTATCCTGCATTTGCAGCTGTCAAATCATTTGTTTTAAAACCCTTTTTTTTATATCTTATGAATACTTGAAAGTTTTGAGTCTTTACACATTATCTCTTAACCAATTACAGAACTGAGGTGCCAAGATGTTAAAAAAAAAAAATTAGAGAACCATAACAGAGATATTCTTTCTCGACAACTGATTTCAGACAATTTGATGGTAATTTTGAGTTGATGCAGTTTACAGTCTTAAAATTATACTGATAGAAAAGGGCCAATTTTATACAGTTCCCTAGAGGGTTTTTTTTAATTTTGGTTTTCAAGTAAGTCAAAGCTGTTAGGTTTTCAAACCATCATAAATGAGTTGTTCTGCATTTGAAACTGGATGTTTCTCCTGAAAAAGTTAACTTGCATGCCTCTGATATGTCTATAGCTAATGTCTTTAGCCTCAATCTACAATAATTTAAATCAGAATGTTATAGAATTCATGTTCTCTCATTTGGCCTTTAACTTCCCAAAAGCAGTGGGCCACTTCTTCACGTTGCTTCATTCACTCACACATGCCAGAAAAATTCTGCATTTTACCCTACAGGCAGCCCATGGGACTGGGATGAAATGGCCTCTATACTTAGGGTATGACTTTATTTGCTAAAGAGGTCATTTGAAAAAGCCCTTAGGGTGCATCTGCCCTTTTGTCCCTCAGACTAGTAAGGGGAAAACATAAAAGAAACTACACAATAATCCCTTGTAGACAGGTGACCTTAAGCCAGTTCTATACTGTACAGTTTGTTTCCATTTAAACTCAAAATAGACTGAGAGAAACCAAATTACAGGTCTTATTTTTTAACCCAGACTTGGTGAAAGATTACGACTTTCAAGTTCTTTTTCTGTAGTTGGATGTTAAGTAGACACAGGGCTTGCTGCAAATACAGAATTTTCAGTGTGTTTGTTGCATTTAATTTAATTTTCTCTTGAATGATATAGAGTATATGGGTCATGGGTTCTTGGCCCTCTGTACATCAACACTGCCCCATCGATTTCAGTTAATCAAGTGAGGTTAACTGGACTTACTTATTAATGTCCCAGTCCTGCAAACAGTTACTTGTATTTAATGTTAAGGGAAGTGATCAGACTCATTGACTCCAATGGCAGTAGTCACATATGTAAATTACAAATGTATGTAACTATTTGCAGAATCAGGGCCTGAAATAAAATGTTGCCATGCTTATTCCAGGGAGATACCTTCTTTAAAGTTGTTTTTCATTTTCTTCTAAGAGTTTGGTATTGGTTGATGGAACAGTTCACTGTGCAGTTGTGTGCAGCCTAAGGTTTGGTTATCACCTCCTAAGCTTTCTTCATTATGAGTTACTTGTAAAGTATTTAATAAGTGTGTTCATCCAGTGTTGCCCCATCAACAGAAATTCTCCACCAAGCAGAATAAATCTCCACCATATTATTTGTCCAAATCAAATAATACACACAATCAACATATCCAGTAGGTATTGTTAAATAGATTATTTTCTTGCATACCACACACCCCTAGTTAAGACACCCACCCTATTTTTGGGAAGGCAGAGGGAAGAAAAAAGGGTTTTTTTTTCCAGTTATTGCCTTACAGAGCAGGGAGAGAGCCAGATCTTCAGCTTACTCACCTTCTCAGGGAAATCCTACAGTTTTAACCCTTTCACAGCTGAACTGTCAGGAGTTATGAGCTGCTCAGTCAAAAGCTGAAACTGTAGCAGCTGCTGAATACTGGAGTCTGTGGGCAAATCTAGAATTTTGAAAAGAGCAAAAAACAGTCTGCATGACTAAAATAGAAGAGGAGAGACCAGGAGTAGCTAATTGGTAACAAAATTGCTAAAGAAATGATAGCTTGATTTGTGAAACATCAGGACCATTAAAGAGGGTCATTAACACCTGTGGACTGAAGAAAAATTAGCAGGAATCATGTATATCATACTGAGACATGAAGTCAATCAACTCCCTGCCTGAATAGAAATGCCACTGCTGCTGCTGGGCAGTTGTTTCTAAATGTTGGGTGGAGCAGGAATGAAAGCTGGTTGTACGTATGTCACTGCACCATTGCACTCCCACCCCAATCTGCTTCTGCTGATCTCCACCCCTCCCTTCATGCAGCTGAAGAAGGAAGGGAAGGAAAATAAGCAGCCGCCATTTTACAGTAACTCTGTGACTGTTTTGGGCAAAAAAATATTAACTTCTCTGCTTAAGACCAGTTTTGGAAGGCTAATTTTTGGGAAAAAGTGAGTTGTTATATGAGTAACTATGGTAATCCTATTATACACTGCTAGTCTATAGACAGACTTCAAAATACCATTTAATTAATGAACTGAAGTTTTGAATACATGTCAAGTAGCCTTTCATAATTCACAAGTGACACCACTAAGCACTGTAATTAATGGATTTTATGTCACTCCCCTGGCATCTGAGTTTTTCAGAGGCTCTTAATTTAAGCCATTCTGACATAACTTTGAACAAACTTTGATGGAAAAGTGTTCTGAATGAAGTTGTTCTGGCAATATTTAGAAAAAGCAACCATTCTGGTGGATGAAGCAAAATGCTTCAACCGTTCTTCACGCCTAGTAGTCTAAAGCTAGGTTAAAGGAAACAGCTTCTGCCAACCGCTGCAGGCAGTTAGTTACAGCTTTCCCTATCTGCATCTCGGGAGGAGCTGTAAAAATTGCAGTCAGAGCCATATATTATATAAAATAAAAGAGAAAAAAAGTCTGAAAGCAAGGCAATAATGCTTTGGAGGGTGATTGTGGTGTCATCAAGATAATTTTAGGTATACCAGTAGCAGCTCTTATTTTTATAAATATTAGCCTTAATGCAACAGATAAGGAAATAAAAAAGTAAGAATTTTAAATAACAATTAACCTACATTTTAGTGAAAAAAATAATCTATGATCATCAGCTAATCAACATTCAAAACAGCATCTTTTTAAGAGCGAATTATTTCAATGGCAAAGTCCAAATAGCAGAAGTATAATAATTTTAAATGTAGCTAAATCTCCCCTGCCATTATCACACATACACATATGCACTCTAATATTAAGTTCACTCAGGTGTTAAACCTACTCTGCTCTTTAAACACTTGGGACTTTTCTAAAGGTTTATATGCACAGAACACAAACATTCCTTCACATGTTCACACCATGTTTGTGCTATCTCCAAAATATTCTCTCTCTTCTTCATATGATCTTTTGTTATAACATTTATTTTTGTGAGGGAAATAAAATATAGTATATGTAAACCAATTATTTAACCAAATTACTTTGATCACTGGAAACTGACAATTAGCGTTACAGCATCTCAACAGTGAAATTCACACAATAGAACAGGCTATGATATTCTACATTGCAACATGAGTGAGTGTAGTGAATTTATTTTCTGTAGCAAGAAAAGAGAGAGAGATGTGAGGGCTAAGTCCAATTTGATCAACTGTTTTCTTATTCTATATCTCTTCAGCCTGTTATAAGTTAATTGTTTAATTTTTCTAATTGATAGTTAATGTATTGTGACAGCTCTCTTGACAGAGTCCTAGATGACTAATGTCAGCACTTAGAAAATATGCACAGGGGAACCAGCTGATCAGTTAATCAATGACTGTGTTAGAAATTTGCCAAACTACCAGCTGCAATTTTGATTACTAAGTGATGATCAAGTGTGGGTTGGTCTAGTTACCTGTAATAGTTACCTGTAATTTTAATTTTTCTTCCCTGAGCACATATGCTGTACCAAAGAAATGACAGCACATACAAGTGCACCCACGTGATTGGGTTTGTTTTCAAAGCTTGAATACATCAGCACTTCCATGAAATAGCTGTGCGCTGGAAGAGCATTCTGGGTATTGTCATGCAAATGAGAACACCAGACATACCGCTTTGCTTCAAAATTGCACAGCAGTGACAAGTAGCTTTTAAAACCAGAGCTGGCTTTCTCTAAGCAAAGTGGGCAAACCCATACAGACTCTGGGCTGTTTTCAGAAATGAATTCCTGCTTGTGAAGTCCTCATTCCCCATTTCGGTGTTCCACATGGCATCCAATTCATTAACACACCAGAAAGATAATTTTGTGCTTCCCTACGCAGGAATTTGGAAATTTAAAAATTAGCATTCTTGAGTCTTCCTCTATGTTTATACATCATATAGCACAAGGGATCCTCAGTCTGGATTTGGGAGGTGTGAGTAATAGCTCTTCTGAAAGTTGTTACTTTTTTACATGTGTATGTTTATTTGTCTTTAATAAATAGACCTACTCGAAACTCTTGCATCTTAATACTTTAAATTATAGCAACTCTCCTCCTCCTTTCCCAGCAGCCTTCAGCACTCAGTCTGACAGAAATTTATCCAACCAGCCATGAGCCACAAGAAGACTACTTTTTCCTCGTTTATTATTTTGAAAAACACCCTCAAACCTTTTCAAAAACCCTATCAAATAGGTGTCTTTAGTATATGTGAAAGATCACCACATTTGGATTATTTTTGAAAAAAACTAGTATCAAGTTCCAGGGAATTGGGGCCTTCATAGAAAATACTAGGCTAACAGCTCCATTGGTTTTATGTGGGGGGGTGTTCCTGTTCAAGCATCTCTACTGAGTGCATCTGTACAGCACTCTGTCGTGTAGGCCAATCCCGGGCTATTTAGGACTTTATAGATCCTAACAACTTAAATTCCACCTGAGCAGGTCACAGATTGCAAGCAGAGAAAAGGACAGAGGATGAGTAAAGTCTCATTTGCTCAACTTTCCATACCAGTTGAAATCAGTGGGACATTTGCCATTGATTTCAAAGGTCCCCAGAATTTTCCCTAGTCTTTGAATGGTATAGCTGTATTTAGAATTCCTTGTTATCTTAATAATAAATGGTCCAGCTCCTGCCTCGTGCAGAACTGAGGATTCACACTGCCTCATGCAGCTGCTGCAGTCCCATCCACTCCCAGACTCTCCATGCACTGTTCCGTGCACTGGCTCTCCAGCCCTGTGCACTGGCAGGCTTCTGCCCCGGCCTCGTGCAGGGTTGGAGACCTATGCTGCCTCGTGCAGCTGCCACAGTCCTGTCCACACCCAGACTCTCCATGCTCCATTCTATGTGCCAGCTCTCCAGCCCTGTGCACTAATCTGTGCACTGGCAGCTTCGGTTTGGGGACCTGCGCTCCCTTGTGCAGTTGCCATGGTCTCGTCCGCTCCCAGGTTCTCTGTGCACCAACCCGTGCACCGTTGTCGCAGCTCTCTCTGTGGCAGGGCCAGGATGCAGCGTCTTGCTGCTTCTCTTCCAGAGACAGCATCTTCCAGACGCTTCTAGGGCAACTGCTCTACCCTGCTGGTCATCTATACCAGCTCTTCATCAGCCCTCTTCATCATGCCTCACTGAAGCTGACCGTGTGCTGGCTTTTTATTCCTTCTGGAGGCTCTGCCCCCAGATTGGGAGTGGACCAATAGGAAAGTCTGAGGGGTTAGTTCCCTTTCAAGTCCTCTCTTTCACCTCGCCCTGGGTCAGGGCGGGGCTGCTTTCCCTTTGCCTTCCCTCTGTTTTCCCCTGATCGGTGGGGGAGGAAGAACTGCCCCCAGCTAACAGTCTGGGCTGTCGGTGAGCCCACCAGCCAGCCTGCTACATGTGTACTCAGAATCTAGATCAAGGGGAGCAAACATGAACCTCAGAGGACAAACATCCATTACATTAACCATAGCCTAACACATTCCCAAAACAGGCTGAATATTTGATTTTTGCTGCCAAGAGATATGAAACCATGAAACAGAGAGATATTTAATAAAATTATTGCACTATTCTTTGATTTGTTTTGCAGATTTATTAACCTCCAAATTTGTAGCCATCATTTCACTGAAACTTAGCAAATGCACTTCATTTTATTGCAAATACTATATATGCACAAATTGGGCAGATCATGATGCAGAGAACTTTTTATACTGCATTGATTGTGTAGCAAAATAGTGCATCGTCAGCAATACGTGCCTGAATGAGGAATGCAGTGCTGTTTTAAATCTGATCATTAAGCGAAGAATTTAATGCACATATGTGATAATTTCAGTGGAAACTTCCAAGCTGAAATGATGTCATCTAACTGAAAATGAAAACTTGTTCATAGAAATTGGACAATGGAGGTTAATGAGATAACCACACTAAATCAGGTTCTAAGTTCTCAAAGGTTCTCAACCTTTTTACATTTGAAGCACCCCTCAGTTGACTCAAGACACCCCTCAGAAAATGCCAGCTCTTAGTTTTCACTTGGTTTTTGACTACAGAAAAATAATAGAACAGTTTTTCTGTTGCAAAAAACTCAGAGAGAGCACAACAGATCATATAGGCATTTCTGTTGAAATCTCTGGGTTTATCTTGTGCATTGTGTTTACACACCTAACAATGCTAACATTTTGTGGTACACCATGGCACCCTTGAAAGGTTCTCAAGGCACCCCAGAAAATCACTGCTCCAGATGCTGTTTGGCTATAATTCCAGACATCCAGCTTATCAGATAGAACACAGTTAAATTTACTTTACTGGATTGGTTTGGGATCTTCACAAAAATAATTGGCAATCCATTGCCCTAGTGCACTTAAACCCCTTGTCTTCAAACATGATGCAAAGTGAAAGTGGTAGTGGTTTCATAAAAATAAAGCACAGAGTGTGACAGACCCATCTGTGCCAGCTTTATAAAACAAAAGTGCCCAATTTTATCATCATAGCCTTTTGTTCTGCACAATGCTGTTCATGTGATTGTTTCATGAATGCTTGCTGGTAGAGTCTGTAAGTCGATTTATCTGCTTCCCTCTACTGTGCACCTTGTTCTCAGTTGTAATATTTGCCTCCCCCTACTCTTTCCTTCCATAGTCAACCTGTCTGCCCAAAAACACCTGACTTATGACTTCCTAGCAACTTCACCAGATTCTGAGTTTAAAGACTTAAGTAATTTGTTTTTGAACTGCAGATCAAAAGTAAGCTGCAAAGAAGCATTTAATCAGTTAGAAGAAGCAAGGGTATGGCTTGTTTAAGTCCCAGAATCCATAAACCTGTAATGATTTTATTATATTGTTGTCAGTTTTCATTATTTTCATGAATGGGTATTCCCTGCTTAATGCAGAATATTTGCATCTGATGAACGAATGAGTTTAAACATGGTTTGGTTTAATGCTTCGTGAATTTACATTCAAATTCATTAGGAGTAATTCTATTTGAAATCACACAGGACTAAACACAGTTGCTATAAATCCATTTGAGTTGGTATGCCAGGATCTGCCCATTAATCTACAGATTCACAGTATAATTTTTGTAGGGCTTGGGGGGGAGGGCAGGAAGATGGGAGATTAAAGAGAAAGGTGTTATTTGTGGTGACTTGTCCAGAGCATCCAAGCATAGGTGTCATTATGGAAACAACTTCATGATAGGAGAATGCAAATGTGGCTGGCCATAACTTGATTACAGCTGGTAGTATTGCACAGGAAGAAAGGCAGTCTCTCAGGCAGGCAGGTCTCTTGGGCCTTTATAAGTTAAAATCAACAACTTGAATTCTTCTCAGAAATTATCAAGCAGTCCATGCAGATCATGGAGAAGCACTGTGACATACTCCTGGTGTATAACTTCCCTGAACAGACAACTGCCTTCTGTTTTAACATCTGAAAAACTGTATAATACTAGGAAGGGATGGAGAGATGGGGAGGCTATATCACTTCAGGTAAGGCAGGGGGTTGCAGGGGGTGGCATTAAGAATTTGTTTCAGTACTTTCAGGAGAATTTTCATTTCCATAAAGGAAGGCATATTTTAATGGACCAAAATACCATAAAAATCCTGAATTTGCCATCATTGTATGCTGCTCAATTACGTGATTGGAAAGTACAAATATCTATTTCTGTAAGTGTGAAATTAGTGATGGGCCCCTGAAAGTTTTTATCAAAATCACATTACATGTCTAGACATATGTGCTGAGATACTTTACTGGACAAATTTCCATTACTAAATACAGCCTCATATTTTACAGTGGCCCTTATAGGAAGAATAAGTCCTTAGTCATTAATTTAAATCGATAGTATTTCATATGGAATTCACTGAATGTATTAATAACACGTTCATATAGTTGATCTATAAACATTGGCTCAGAGCCTGCCCTTGGCTCGGGAGAAATGTGACAGTGCCACATATGTGACTGCCCCCATTGTAAAGGGCAGCAAGTTTGGGAGTGGCCATTGACTGAAGCCCCAATTCAGCAAAGTATTGAAGCCCTTGCAGAGTATTTAAACACATGCTTAATTCCCATAAAAGCTAGTGGGACATAACCGAAGTTATCCCTCTTAATCGGGATGGACTGCTAAATTACAGTCTAAAAGTCTTCACCACCACCACCCAACACCCTATGTAATGAGTTAGTGGACTCAGTCCTTTAAATGATGATCCAGTATCTGCCTCACAGAATACCATGAGTGCAGTTGGCATAAACGAGTACCTAGGAAAATCTCAGTAAATGTGTCAATATTACCTTCCTTGCTTAGGTGTATTGGACGCTGAGCTACAGACTGATCACGAGCACAGGATTGTGTCATTGACAGGTATTCTTAGGAAACATGCTCCGAATCTGATGCTGCTTTGCCCATCTTGTGCATAAATGGAGAATTTCAAAATCTCAGGATGACGGTCAGACTCTTTTCAGGAAGGATAGTCTTATGAGTAGGTGCTGGACTTGGACTGAATAGATATTATCCTATCTCTGCTGTTTCTTGTGTATCCCTTAATAAACAAAACACATTTTCTCCATTTTAGTTTCCCATCTGTAAAATTAGGATAATAATAACATATTTTATAGAAGTATTTTGAGATTATACTCATTGGTTGCAAAATGCTCAGGAAGTGTAGTGATAAGAGCCACATAATAAGATAAATAGTACTGTTTTTTAAATGCAGAGTTTAAATGAACACTGCATGTGTTCACACCCCTGAAAAGCAAACTGGTTGTATTTAGTTTTCTAAATGTGGACTCAGGGCACTACTTTTAGGCACACAGATGTGAAAGCTTTGCATAAATTTACTCAGTTGTGAGAGAAACACCTCAAAACAATCTCATGTTAGAGAAAAAATTATTAGACCTAACAGATGGACTTAATATCTTAGGTTTCCAGTGCAGTCTTAGTTGCACTGATAAAAACTTTGTCTGTGCATAATTTCCTTTTTGATCTTTATAAGGAAGAAAATCTGTTGTTGAGATAACTGTTCCTTTAGAGCCCTTCTGATTTTAAGGGGAGCATCTGAGAGCTTGCCCTGGGGTGTTTCTAAGAAAGTTTCAAGGAACCTCAAAAAATCACGAAATACTGCAGTATGTATTAAAGGCATACTTATTGAAATCACCAAGTAACCCATAGCTGGAATTCAAAACGGTTGCTTCAGACCTATGATGTCAGTGTATGCTCAGAAAGTCTTTAATCTATGACAGGCTGTAATGGATCATCCTTTGCATTTTGTCCATCTGTGCCAAGATTTAGAAAATTGTTAGTTCACAGAACCACACACAGGCAAAAGATTGCATTACTAAAAACTCCTTCAGAATTATTTTTTGAACTGTAGTTTCCAGGACAGGACAGCAGTTGATTTTGGAGGTAAAATAACCCGTTGCTATTAAATTTAAGAAAGGACCATAGGTAGGTTATAACAAGTCCAGATTTAATAAACCGAAATTCAGATTTATGCTGGCAAAAAAATATAAAATTAACATATTTTACCAGGGCCGTCAGTGGAAGTTGTTAGCTTCTCAGCACATTCTGAAAATCAAGACACTTATATAGGCTCCTGGGTTTCTTTTTTGTTGGTTTTCTTTGGCTTTTTATTTAATTTTAATTTTTTTTATAATCTTCTCTCTTGTTTTTATCCTTAATTTTAGCAAATGCTTATTTTCACACTGAAGTCTTGTATATTACATTTGACTATCTTGTGCCATATTCTAGCAACAGTTCAGTATGTTTTTATGAAAATGCAAAAAGCATCCAAGGTCTTCCTACATGTAACCACTAGCAACATAGTAGTGGCATGTAAGAGTCCAATATGTGTAGTATTATGCATGAAGTACTAGTTAGCAGATGTTTTAATATAGATGTCCTGGTCAACGCTTCAGAAAAATAGTTATGCTAGTCAACGTGTTTTAAATAATGAGTTTTTAAACACCATTTAGCTCCTAATGTAGACAGTCTCAAATCTTTAAACAGAACAATCAACAGTTCAGAAGGAGTAAAGTGGTGTTTCAAATGCGTTGTTCAAAATATATTCACTCACATTTTCTCTTGCATATAACACTATATTCTTACTAGCATTTTAAAACACTCCCTAGTTTTCCAGTCTACACAGGGCCTCAGAAGCAATTACTAGCAAGTGGGCGGTGAAATGGCATGATGCCTGGCAGGGGTTGTTCACCAAAGAATATTTGAATGGGAATCTTCCTCTAGGTGATTGACAGTCATCTGAGGAAGCAAGACAGTTAGGCATCATACTAATGAGTGCACTTTAGTTCAGAGGTACATTGTTGACAGAAGTTAATTGGGTAGGTACTACAAATAACATGCTTTGTTTAACAGTAACAATTCAGGAATTTTATAGATTTACGCCACAAACAGTGATAACTCAGATTAAATCATTTAAGTGCTATGCAGTGAAGTCCTACCACTACAGGAATAGTTCCATTCTGGCAGCTGGAAGGTCTAGATAACTTAATGGGCCTTCTCTGAGTCTAATTTCTGTTCTTCACACTGTCCAAATTTTGCTTCAAATTTCAGTTTGAATTCTTTAGTTAGTCACTTCCCAGAATCTGATTGTGTCCAGTTTTTATATAGACAGAAAGTACCCTCCATTCAGGGCTTGTAAACTGTGTTTAATGATCATTTTGCAAAAATAAATGTACTTAAACCTTTTATTCTTTCCAGGTAAATCATCCCTCTAATTTTGTTGCTGTTCCCCTTTTCTAAATACCACTTTGTCAAGATCTCTCTCATAAAGAGCACAAAATTGAGTGGCATATTACATATATAGTTGGACCAGAACTGTATACAGGGGGCTTATTAGTGCTTTGCTGTGTGAGAAAATGCCTTTGAGTATGCACTCCAAAATTGCACTGTTCTGTTTTGCTGCCATATCACATTACAAACTCATGTCTAATTTGCTGTCCACTATCACCCTTGGGACTCTCTCAGCATTACAGTTATCAAGATTTTTTTTTTTTTTTACCATTGAATATCTGGTTTTATGTTCCCCAGGTACATTGGTTTGCATTGTTGCAAACTGAATCTCACATTATTATTCTACATTCCTGTTTCTGATTTATTTAGATTCTTTCTGGGTCTTTATTGGTGGTTGCAACCCCTTCCATTTTAGTATAATTTGTTAATTCCAACCCTGTGCTATTTACTCCTTTTAGCTCATCCACAATTTGTGGTGATTTGTCAACATTGTAAATGAAAATTCTTTGTAGCCAGAAACACTCAATGTTGTAGCTGAGAACAGACAAGTGAGAATAACCTCAAAGGTCTCAACCATTTGCACAGTTTCATTGGGCATAGCTTTACACAGTGAAGGTGAAAGTGAAGTTTTCTTCACTTCCATAGCATATGATCTTTAAAATTCATATGTCTGTATTAGTCAGGATTAGACCAAGATTTCCCACTGCAGCACCTCTCATTTCTGCTTTCCTTTCATTTTTCCTAGCGTGTTGCCTTATGTTGTTGAAACGGAAGAAGAGGACATTTAAGGGCCACTGTGTCAGTAGCACAGGAAAATATTTTAAAGTCCTATCAAAACATCAGTAGGATGGTCAGTCAGATAAACAGTGTTTGCCCTAAATACTGCTTGGAAACCCACTGCTTTCATCCCTCTCATAGGGGATCATCAAAACAGATTTCTCATTGAATTAAAACCTTAAAAGTAATATAGGGCCATACCACACATCCAGATTAAAGCTGGATAAAAACCAGCTATAAAGTTGTTACACATTTTCAAGCACTAACTTTGTAGCTGGTTGGCTCTTTTTATAGCTGGATAGTCATTTTTATTGTGTGATAATTACTTTGCATATGTGGCCAGTCTAAATATTTGAGCGATTAACCAGTTAATTGTGTAATATATGTAACACGTAGCAGGGGCCAGAGTTATCTTATGATGGGGTTATCCATTCCTTCAACTATTACTCCCATTCCAACACCCAGAACCAGCGGTGACAGTCCATGATCATTATGGAAGCCCTGAAGTTCTGAGGCTATTGAGAAAAATCATCATGTGTTTCTTGTCAAAATTACCAAGAAAAATGAGTGTTGACACCTCTGATGTTATTGGAGGAACAACCTGATCAGAAGCAAGAGAAGGCTTTTGTATTGAGGTTGGTTAATCTGTGCGCACCAATCATATTCTATCCTTCGTAAAGCAAGTAAATCATTAAAAATTAGGATTGGAGTAGGAGACCTTCTGTATCTGATGTGCAATGCCAAGAGCACAAGAATATCCACCACTTCCTTCACCTCATGCTGAGCCATGTGCCAGCTTGGAGACAGCTGCACCAGGTGTTGTCAAACTTGAAGGTTTCAACCTTTTTTTCCCTCAAACCATGCATTGTGACCATCAGACTAAATGAGCATGGAGGTCCTTCTCGCATTAAAATCTATCCAGATCAATATATGGCATTATGTTCAGTACTGTGAAGAGCTGGATCCTTGCTCAGCTGCTTCTGTATAGTTACAAGGTGAAATCAAAGGAACCAAGATAGCTCTGCCTTTGTTTACACATTTTTAGTAATTAGTGGATGGTGCCTTGTTTTTCTCACCTGGCCTTTCCCTCCTGCACACTACAGAAACAGAGGGTTTGTGCACTCACTTCTCATATTTGCTTCCCAGAGCCCCCAACAAGCAAGAGCACAGAAAGAACTATCCATTGTACCTGAGCTCCCAAATTAGGAACCCCTGGGAGACTACAAAGTTTACCCTCATCAGTAGTGTCCTCCAAAACTCAGCACAATTAATTCTTCCTTCTGCACAGTTTATCTCTTCTAAGTATATAGATGTTTTTGCCATTACCAGGTTGATGAAGTTCTGCTTTAAAGGCTTTCAATCTGTGTGAGTTCACCTCTTGAAAGTATTCAGATATTTGAAACAAAACATTTTGCTTAACCAAGATAATGCTTTAACTTGAGATCTATTTATTTGGTGAGTTTTAGCTTATAAAACAACCCACTCTTTAGACTCCTGACACCTTGTGCTCTGAAGGGCCCTGTCCTTGAAGTTACTATAGAGCACAATGATCAGAACTTACTGCTGATGTTTTGTTAGCATTTACGAGCAACATCTTGGCAGCAGGTGACCTCTAGGACTGTCTCTAAACATTTTCAATTTACAGACTCAAGTATTTTTGCTGTCTTTGGCGCTCATTCTTTTGAAGGGGTCAGCCCTTTATGCATTTGCCACAAGAAAGACGTTCACAATGCCCTATAGACATAACCAGCTTAATAGGAATTCTGTGATGAACACACAACACACGATTCATTTTAATATTTATAGAAGAAATTCACATTGTTTTAAGTGTACACAAGCAGCTGCTGTCATTTGGCTATGAGCAGATGTTAGAACTCCAAAAGCTTCGCTGATAATTAAAATACTAACAGTTAGTGTTTTACCCCAGCTGCAGGTTCTGTTTACTGTAAATTTGATTTTAATGGTGCCTCTGTGCAGTTATTGAATAGCGGTTTGTTTTCTACCATACATGCGAAAGTGTCTGCAATGAAGACAAATGGTTATTTCCTGTAATTTACTCTGGAAAGATATGAATATATACTGTAACATAGCTGGATTTATAAATGAAACACAAGTATGACTACCAAATTGTAAGTGATAGTTTTTGTTGCCTTAACTAGAAAAAATAACTAGGGAAACTTAATATTTCTAGTTAGCCCCATACATTCTCCCCTCAAAATTGCTGTGCTTTTAAAATGTGTCAAGAAGTGCCCTCAAGCAAAGAACAGGTGCTCCTTTTTTACAAAATGTGTGCGCAAATCAAAAGAAATAAATACAATCAAAATCCTTATTTTTTTCAAGGACTGGCTAGGGTAGCATAATTGCTACTTTTATCATTTAATAAAATGATGGTTTATTTTAGGTATCCTGAGCAAGTGTCAGTTCTTTTTATTGTTACATATATGTGCATCAAATATTAGCAAAGGCTACCCAATTTGAGAATTGTTAATCCCAAGGGCTCGATTATGCAAACACAAAGCATAATGCAAGCTACCATGTTTAGTCCCTTTGAGACCATTGAGACTAACTATGGCAGTAAGCATTGCTCCTGATAAATAAATCTTTGTAAGACTAGGCTCTAAGTGTGTGTGTCCCTGAAAAGCAGAAAGCCTGTGTTGAGGTAGTAATGACCTAGAGTGATCAAAACATAACTTTCTGTTATGACATAAGAACTGGAAGTAACTCTGTTGTAAAATCAGGATGGATTTTCCTATCAGTTGCTGCCTAAGCACAGGACAGTACTTCTAGTGTCTTAATATTTTTTATGCTACCTAAACCACAATTATCCAGTTTGGCCAAGTAAAGCTAATCCATTCTGAAGTTTGGATTCTGATTTAAAAGTGCTGGTGAGATTAATGTACTTTGCAGCTGCAGTGAATGGGTTAAAGCAGAAAAAATGGGTCTGTATAATTTCTGTCACTTGTTCCCATATCGTGGTCATTGCCTCCCTTGAAGGTGTTCTACAAAGAGATGACTGTGCTAACTAGCATCCTTGATTCCAGCTGCTAAACTTCATTGGAAGCAAGGTAAAATACCTTGAATACATTCCTAGCATTCATTTTCCATGAAGTCGCCTTACCAATATTATTTGTTTTCAAATAGGAATGGAGAACATAGATTGCAGGTTCAGAATTCAAGAGGGGTGTAACCCAAAACAGTCTGAGAACAGGAGAGAAGGGTGGGGAAGACAACCTCTGTTACTTGTGAGCTATGAAAAGGCAAGCCACTGTTCTTTGGGACAATACAGTCCTGGCACAATCATTGTGTTTTGTACATAATTGCCACTCTCTTAGCCATGTAATATTAGCTCTCAATCTGTAGGTGCAGGAATAGAGGTACTGAGACTTTAACTAAGACGGTCTTTTCCCAAAGGTTAGTTACAAAGACAAAGAAAGAGAAATGAAAAGCATAATCACTCACTAAATAAACTCACTAAAAATGCCTCCTTCTCTAATTTGCCCAGTTCTTCTGTCACTGGATCTAATTTCACCCAGTTTTTGGTTTTTCCTATGAAGTCCTTTCAGGTGTATGATATAGAAAAACAGCAAACAGGGAACTCTAGCCCATCCATTTATTTATTTATTTATTTATATAGTATGTACACATATATGTGTGTGATGGGGGCAGGGTGTGTATAAATATATTGTGTACACACACACACACACACACACACACAGATGTTTCAGGAAATCCTTCTACATTTGAAAGAATCGGAGAAAGCTATACTCACTTTTGTAAGCCATCTTTAAGGTTAAAACATCATCCTTTATTCAACCAATTATTAGGAGACATTGAAGTACCTAAACATGATGGAGTGGGTTAAGAGCAAAATTAGAAGCAAAAGGATATTTGAGTCCCAGCCATAAACGTTCATTTACTTTCTTTAAGGTTTAAGTTGAGCCCTTAATTTTTTTTGAATTGTTATTACTTTTTTGTGTTTCAGTTTTCTTTCTCGGGTAATAAACATGTACAAAAGAAAAAAGAAATCTGTTAGTATTTGCATTGTATGGGCTTTAAATTTTTTGAGTCAACATGATGGATTTTTGTGTTTCCTATGGAGTTAGTAAGACCTTTTATTACTTGGTTGGTCTCTGTTATGAATGCATATGATTTTCATGAACATAATAGCTCCTGAGGAGCCATTTTGGTTTACTATATTAACACATATTTACATAGTTTAAAAATATTATGGTTTAACCCATATTATACATTTTAATTTAGGCAAACTATTTCTATGCCAGTATACTTTAATGCCTCCTGTAATGGATGATGCATAACACATTTTTATTAATACTTTTCATATCAGTGGGGATAGAATTTTTATAACAAAAATCATGATTGCAGATGTGCATTTGCAAATTCTCAGACAATAACTGTACAATTTAATTGTTTATTTTTTTGAGGGGGGGTTATTTTGAAATAAAAAATGGATCTAAGCCAATTTTTTTTTCAACAAAGGCATCCAAGATTGTTCTTAGAAATGAGAACCAGTACCTGCCTTCCATATCAGGTGCTCAACAGCATTTTCTCACTTTAATTCAGTTGTCTGCCTTGACTAACTAACCAGGTTTGAAAATGTTGGCCTGTATGCCTTTCCTAGACCAGTAACCTACACAAGAGGAAACAAAGTGACTCTGTATTTAAAGAGCAAAGAGAGATCTGAAAAATGTAAACTGTTGTGCTGTCCAAAAATTAAGAAGGGCCAAACCATTATTTTTAATCCCCAGAGTTTGAGCAATATATACAGATTCTATGACTACACGCAAAAGAATAAAAATAATGGTTTACAAAGAAAAAGCTGACAGACATTTTACTGTTGCTAATTTGCATCAATATAATTAAGGGCCTGATGCATCCCCCATTAAAGTCAGTGGGAATGTTCCCCTGGACTTTTATGGAAGAGTATTAGGCACTAAATTATTCAAGTGTACATCCGAACAGCAGACATACCATATCACACCAAGTATTTCACTAGTACTCGGACAATTAATATTTTCTAAGAAAAAGAATCAATTACTGGTTCAATTATTGATATCAGTTTGACTTGTAGAACAATGGTGATGGCTGTGGTAAGTCTGATTTATTTACTGTCTTTAAAATTTCCAAAAGGTTGTATTTCATCGAAATTCAATCTGTCATTTACCTGATTTCCCATGAGAAACTTGTAATATTTCTGTGATATTAAAAGGTTGTTCTGAGCTATTAGCGTTATTTTATAATATATTTACATTTTAATAGCTATTAAATGTTTGCATTTGTCAATAAAAAAGAGTACCTTGAAAATGCACAAGGAAAAAAATTAAGCACCTTTGAATATGACGCACCTTTGAAAATTAAGCACCTTTGAATATCAACCCGCACAAAAGTTTTGTAAAAACAGAAAAATACCTCTTTTAAGTTACTGTACCAATGCAGATTGTTTCCATTGTCATAACAAACCGGGCCATTATTTCATTTACAACTTAAAACCCTGTTTTTCATGAGTGTGTTATGAAGGGTATGTTAAGCTTAGATTCACTGTGTACAGCCACTTAATCGAACTTTTGGGAAAGGCTTAAGAATCTCATAGATATGCCTGTTAAGAGCAGAATAGTGGTTTCATATTATATTAGTACAGACTTTCCTAACACATTACGCATTTCTTTCTGAGACAAGTCTCTTTAATGCCATCTTTATCTGCTACACGATGCATGAAATCTACTTTCTGTTTTAGAACTGCAAATGACCCCTGACCCCTTTAGTACAGACACAATGTGACCTTTCTATTGTCATCAGCTTTCATTCTCTTGAAAATTCTATGAATTTTTATTACAAGTTTTTTTAAACCAAGCTGAGGCTTCAACAAATTACTTGACACAGATGAGATGAAGTTGTTGAAGTAGTGTTAGATAAGTTTTACAGCCAGCATGTGTGCTGCTGAACAGTACAAAGCCAGTGTCCTACAATGTCATACACCAGTAACTGCTGAGCCTACTATTGGATAAATACATCATTTTATGGAACATTGATTGTTCTATAAACCCAATGGAGTATTATGCTCTATGATCAAACCATTTAGATTGTGTGTAGAGCACAGAAAATGCCATATTCAGGATGGTACTAAAAGTGCCATTTGTGTATTTTATGGATGTCATTACGGGGGAAACTTCTCTCTGTAGGCCCTGTTTACTGCAAAATTTTTTAGTCTGTAATGACATTTTTCATTCACAACGTATGCCTTCAAGAGAGGGGGCCCTTGTTTTATTTGTTTCATTCGAGTTTACTGCACAAATCCTGTACATTTTAATTAAATGTAAGCTTAACAAAAGAATAAGGTATTTATTCTGTGGGGAAAAAATGATGACAGTAACAAAAGAATAAAAGAGACGCACAGAAGAAAGTCAGGTACTAAGTAAAAGAAAAAGTGCTAAAACCTATTTGTAGGGGTTTAGGTAGTTTCCCAGAAGCACATTAAACATCAAAGCATATCTTTTAGCCCTATTTTGGGAAGTTTGTGGTCTCTGAGAATTAAAATAACCCACAAATATGGATTTAATGTCTAAAAAGCTTGAAATTTTCAAATAAAAATGTAACAATCGCTAAGGACTCCGGTTGATAAATAATGCCTCTGTTGAAATGACAGACTTCTTGGAAACGAACCAATTCTCTGATCATTGCACCCCTAGATATGAAACACCTCTTTGCAATTTCTCTGAATATGAGCTGTTGTATCATTGAATTTTGTCGTTTTAATGTTTATTTGTCTCTCTCTCCAATTTGCAATGACATACAATCAGCAGCAAGTACAGTTTTCCTAATATTAATGCAGGTTTATATTGCAGCTTGTGTTTGGCATGTCAACCAACACTTACCCCTCCCTTCATTTTTTTTGGGTGGGTGGGGGGAGGGAGAGACAGGAATTAGGATGCCAAATTTAGTAGCAAAATTTGATTTGTTGCTCCATACAGTTCAATAATGTGATTTTTTCTTGAAATAATATTTTGGGGGGTTCTTACATTATGCGGAATAGTAGTGCTCCATTACAGAAATGTACTGTTCCAAAAGTCATAAGAGCAGCTAAGCCTCAGTGTGTGTTGTTTTCAAAATACTTCCCCTATTTGGCTTTTCAATTTTAAAACAAAAGAAAACCACTTAAATCTATGATTCATATTTACCATGAAAATCACTAAAATTGAAGTTGATGTTCCCAGTAAATTCTTGGTCATAGTCCAGTTAAAATTTAAAGTTACAGTAGATTCACATTAGTTTAAATGACACTTGAACTTCTACATAGCTCAACATTAATTCATTATAGTTGAAATGGAAGAATCTTCAGTGGGTGAATCTCAGTCTGATTGAGGCTGTTACATTTTATAGGAGCCATTTTTCAAAGCAGTACTGACAGCACTCGAAGTTATTAAATTGCTGAATCAAAAGATGGACCTGCAATCGCATTTATGAACTGTGATGGAATAGCTGGGGTTGCACTGAGCTGAGGTTAAGATGTTGGTGTAGTTAAGCTTCATCACACCCCTTACTGACAGCAGTATTTACCCATGTAGTTTACTTTAATGGTCAGGAAGTGGCTTAACTCACCTCTGGATTCAGATAGATTAAGCAAGCAGTCAGAATGGCATAATTATCAGTGCTGCAAGGAATTCACTGGATAACTCTACACCCCAGAGACTTCCCATTCAATTGCAGAGTAAAGACTGAAGTTGCATGGATTCACCGATACAGCATTTATTTGAGAGGCTGAGAAGAGGAGTTATTTTGTTTATTTCCGTCTCCCAAAATTGCATCTTACCTTAAGTGCTTTATGTCCTTTACGTAATGATGTTTGTCTGAGGTAATTTAACAGGTAACTATGGCATGGTTTCTGCTATATCCAGTACAAACTTACGATTTATTTTGATTTTGAGATCTATTGAAAAATATATGATTTGTAGTGGTATTTTGATTTGGTGCAGCATCACTGCCAGACCTATCATATCATTTCAACAAAGCAAGGCTCCTGAGAGAATTAATTACTCCTACTCTATTATAAAATATGCATCAAATAAGATTCTTTTGAAAATTGTCATTTTATGTTGATTTCCCCCTCCAATTTTCTCTGTTTTGTGGGTCTCCACACGTCATTGCCCACAATAAGAAAAGTATAACTAGGGACAAGAACCAGTAGTGTCACCATGGGCTTCCCTGTAGTTTATCCCTGCCAAAATTTAATTCAATAGCATGTGCCAGATCAATTTTGCAATAAAACTTGGAAGCGCTTTAACAGTTTAAATTGTTAGTTTTCCTCTCCAAAAATAACCTGCCTTTCAAGCTAACATGAAGAAGTTTATGTGTTATCAGTTTAGATATCTGAAGTCTCACTGTTTAGCAAAATTCAGGCACACATTTTGTAGTATAATCATCTGGGAAAAGCTTTGAAGTTTAAAGAAAGAAGTCACAAGTGAGGCCCAGTTTTTTGGGTGCAAGTATTATCTTGATGCGTGTGAAATCGTACCTCGACCTTAACCTGGACATTTGAAGCAGTTGGGAGCATGGTGTTACAAGATGCTGAGTACTTTGGCCCTGATTCAGCAAAATGCTTAAGCAAACGCATCTTTCTGACTTTTTAAACATGTGCTTTAGTTCTTGGTGGGATTGGGACTAAAGGTCTCAGCACTTCTGTGATGACTGAGTCCTCAAGGCCAGCTGTCAGATTCTGAGATGAGAAGACAACTAGGCTATTCACAAGTACTTCCTACTTACTGGGTTAAAGAATCGGCATCTGAAAATGCAGTTCTAGTCTGAAATATAACTAAATACGACACTTTTTAATGCAGCTGACCTGCTTCTTTTGTGTGTTCAGGCTCATGTCTGACACAAAGGAAAGCTAACACAATTAGGTGCATGTCTAGACTGTAATCCAGGGGTGTTTGCAGCTCATGTTAGATATATCCAAGCTAACTTTAAACTATAGCCCAGGTGCCAGTAGCAGTCTAGGCACAGTCTCTACAGGCCTGCCCTGAAACATGGTTAAGTAGTTGGCATTCGAAACCCCTGCTGCTGAAGCCACACTATCTCGTGAGCTAGTTTAAAGCTAGCTTATATATATCAAAGCAAGCTGTAGTAAGGCCTCTGGGTTGCAGTCCTGACATATCTTGAGAGTGAGCTCACTGAATTCTGTTCTGTCTGTGTACCCGTGAATTTGTTCACTAAGCTCCCATAAGCTAGACCTGCCCAAAGGCACCGAAGGCAAGCAGGACTGCAGGGTATCCATGAGGCCATGTTTTGAAGACAGTGGGGTTGAGCACATGTAATTAAGGGCATAATTTGTCTTGCAGAACCTTTAAAAAACGTTTTTGTTTTAACTTGTAAATTGAGAAGGTTTTAAGTAAAAATAAGAAAGAGGTGAGAGCGATTTGCCATGATGATATTTTTTCAGAATAAATTGTTTAGAAAGACTCTATGTTGCCTTCAACTAAATACACCAGTATAGAGTTTCAGATAGGTGTGCTAGGAAGAGTGTTTGATGGAAAAATGAAGGAGAAACTAATAGCATTAAAACAAAGACATAGCCGTTACCCTTACCAGCAAAGCCAAAACGTGAAAAGGGGTTCATTTGCACATTATGTCCAGATATGTTTAATGTAATATGCAATTACCATACTGTTCCAATTATAGGTTGACCTTTTCCCTCAAAAAGAACCATAAAATTCACATTGAAATGCAGGGTCAACCTATAATCAGAATAATACACTGCTATTGAATGGAGCTGATGACCCTGCACAGTACCCTTGGGTCAAAATGGGTGTCCCGTAGAGGTGCTGTATAGGATAATCTGCTGTCTTGGCAGCAAGAGGGGAGGATAACAGTGGTCAAGTAGCCTATATCCCCATGACTTCTGGGGATCTGAAGGTAAGGATTAATCCTCCATTATGAAGCTAGGAGCCCAGAAGTATTAAGACTCCTGTAATGGGTTGAGGCCCCTGGCTCCACTTGTGGGTCCCCAGCTCTAGGCCTGTCTTTGTAGAAAGTTACCACCAGAACCACAGCTCCAGGAAACTCCCTGCAAGGGGAGCTGGCAGGAAACCATACAGAATTGATGCACTTCAGAAGCGTGGACGTTTAACATTTAAAACCCATTTTAATTTTTTCTTTTTACATTAGGCTGTGCATTTATTATTAGCAAAAACACTATTATTACATTATCCTGGCCATTCCCAACACTAAACTAGAACGCATCTGAGGTTCAGTTTAAAAATATATAAAAGATGACAATATGCTTCGTTGTTCAAAAGAAAAATTACCAAGTGGCTTTTGTTTGTACTGTTTTTTTGTAGGAGAGGTCAACTCTGAGCTGCCACCTACACATAACAATAGTGTAAATGCAACCACCCCCCTTCTCCTATCCTACTTCATTCTTAAAATTAGGAATGTTTGGATTTTGAACCCTTAAAACCAGGGCTATTTGGATCTAGGCTATGTATTGTTCTGCCTGTCATACGAAGTTTTAATCCAGACCTGCCATTCAGATCTGGCCTTTTAATAAGGGCCAGTCTATTTAAATCTGTAAACAGTGCATTTTGACCAAAATATTTGTCTTGATATGTATTGACATGGAATTTTAGGCTGAAAATAATATGGCAAGCCTTGGGCAAAATTACCTTTGGTGGAGAGGCTGCTTTTTCTTATTATTATTTTAGTATTTTCAGTGCATTTAACTCTTTCCTTGGTTATTCAATTTTCTTATGAATTTTTTAAGGGTAATGGATTTTTCAACTGCAAGGACTTTATCTGTAACTATCCCTTTGTATTTGGGGGAAAAGCTGTTCTTCGAACGGAATAAGCAAATGTGGGGTCAACTTATAATTGGAAAGCCATAGTATAGGTTTCATTACAAAATTAGCATCACCATAGAGGCATTCTCTTTTTAAAAAAATAAGATATTAATGGCTTTTAATTGTAAAATGTATGCATTTGCTGTTTCTATACAAGCTGTTGTAAAAAGAACAAATTACAATGGTTAGTGCTCTGCAGACTTCTTAGCAGCAGCAGTTGTTTGGACCTGTAAATAAATGACTGGGAAAACATGC
Organism: Alligator mississippiensis; assembly: GCF_030867095.1. Classification (NCBI taxonomy): domain Eukaryota; kingdom Metazoa; phylum Chordata; order Crocodylia; family Alligatoridae; genus Alligator; species Alligator mississippiensis. The sequence continues at coordinate 108,817,195 of NC_081826.1, forward strand.
AAAATGGTTTTATTCAGTTGCATATTACACCTGTGTTTTTGCCAGTGAAATTTAAAAATTGCAAAAGAAAATTATTTGAGTTGTAGTTGCTCAAAATAAACTGAAATATTAGCCATCATTCCTGTTTTAACACACACTTTTATTTCCTAGGCATCGTATCCAAGTCCTATGAGTGCCGGCTAAAGGGGCAGGGAGCAACCTTTGTGGAAACCACTAGCTCTTTTACTGCAGCAGCACTGGGAGAACTTTCTCCAGTTAAAGAGAAGGTCCTTCGAAGTAGCAGAAGACAGCCATCGTCAGCTGAACAAGTGCAGCAGTTTATTATTATTCAAGGATATGATGGAGACTTTGCAATTGATGCTTCTGTGGAAGAAACAGCAGCAGCTACCCTTCAGACTTTGGCAATGGCTGGTCAAGTGGCAAGAGTGGTCCATATCACAGAAGATGGGCAAGTTATAGCCGCAAGTCAAAATGGTTCTCATGTGAGCAACATAGTCCCAGGACAGATACTTACTGAGCAATTATCAGATGGTACAACCCAACTGGTAGTTGCTCAAGTGGTTGAAGGCTCTGTTGGAGGAAGTGATGTTGGGGAGGCTGTTCCCATAGAGGCAGCTCCTGATTCCAGTAGCGCTGTGGTGCAGCAGATAATGAAACAAGAAGTTTTAGATGCTGCAGAAGGTACAGTACATCCTCCAGACTCTTCCTCAGCATTTGATGCCCTGCTTTGTGCTGTAACAGAGCTGGGCGAAGTGGAAATCAAAACTGAACTGGACAGAACAAGATCTGATCACAAAGATTTGTCACAAATACCAAATCAAGAGACACCTAATATTTCTAGTGACACTGAGACACAAGAAATACAGATGTTCCATGAAGTTCAAGAGACTCAGGAAGATATGCAACCTATGGAAGTAGTGACACAGGTCATGCACCCATCTACTATAATTGCATCTCAGGAGAGAGCTCAAGCCGCCTTCAAGAAAATGGTCCAAGGAGTATTGCAGTTTGCTGTATGTGACACGGCTGCAGCAGACCAGCTGATGAAAGAAGGTGTCACTCAGGTTATTGTAAATGAGGAAGGGACTGTGCATATGGTGGCTAGAGAAGGTTCTCAAATAATAATGCAAGAAACCGCTAACCATTCACTTAGCGTCCAAAGCGAACACATGGATTTAGTTGAGTCTGATGGGGAAATTTCACAGATCATTGTCACAGAAGAAATAGCTCAAGCTATGGTTCAGGGTTCCAGTGGCAACTTCTCTGAAGGTGCAACCCATTACATTGTAACAGAATTATCAGAAGATATGCAGAATGAGACTGGTGTGTATTCACACACTGTGATAGAGACAGCTGAGTCTCAAGAGATTTTGCAGTCTAGTTCTGCTGTAAATTCTGAAGCAGTCTCCCAGTGGAACAGAACAGTTAACTAGTATGGTCATTTATAAAAAGGGTGGCTCACAAGCAGTGGTAATTCAGGGCCAAAGAAATGATAATGAACTACAAGAAGCTTGAAGACCTCTATCTTGTAGGCTTGATGCATGGCAGGTTTGAAAAATTAACAGATACATGTAGGCAGTGTAATCTCTGAATTTAATTTGTAAAACTTTGAACTATAATATTCCTTCATCCAGACTACCAAATGTGCACGCTGTATGAAAGGAATGTCAGCTGTTGGGAAAATCATGCAACGAGGGTGTTACCTTCTTGTTGCAATGGAGTTTACCTAAATACAATTAATATGGGGGTTTTTTTTTAAATTCGGGCCTAATATGGTGAGACAAAGGATGCAGTCCCCCAAAAAGAGTTGGACATGATTCTATTTGTTGGTTTGGATTCTTTTGTTAATGGTTATTTATTTCAGAGTCTGTGTCTTTTTCTGTTAAGCATAATCACAAAAACAATAAATTTCAAAGTTTTTACTTCACAGATTCATTTTACAAAGTAAAGAAATAAAACCCAAACTCCCGCATGTGGTTAATAAATGCGAGGTTGATCAGTACAAATTAGACACCACAACTGTTGTCCACACTTCTTTAAAAGAAGAAAATGTGACATTTGACTTTCCAATGCCTCTTCTATAAAAACCATCTCAGCAAAACGGCCATTCCTTAGTTTGCATCTAAGAATCAGTTTTCTTTAACTGTAGTTTAACACTTTCCTTGTTCTGCATTGGACTTCTCATACAAGAGATTTCTAAAATCTACACTTTAGTCTTCATACACATATATTTGGGGGGGGGGGAACTTGGTTTAGAAAAACTTTACTCTCTGTAGTTTCTACTTAATTTTAAATATGAGAGTCCTACATCTGAAATGTTCATTTTGGGGAAAAAATATTGTCACTGTTCATGTTTTGCTTTTCTTACAAATAGTGCTTCATATAAATACCATTTTGAAGTTCATTTTGTGAATGACTTTTTGAAATGTTAGGGTTTTGGTTTTTTTTTCTAAAAATTCTGACATTGACATTAACAAGTAGAAAAAAGGTGACCTTGTATGTCTTGCTTAGACCAGAATGTCAGTTACTTAGTGGTGGGTATACTGCAACTGTTCAATGCAAGTTCATGTTGAAAAGATTTGTTTCATGATACAACTGCTTTTTGTTTCTCTAAAAATATGAACTGGTAAGGGATTTGGGGGGTTTTTTTGGTCTTTCAAATAAAATGTTAGCATTAAAATGAAGCATCATGATTTTAATATTAAGCAATAAACAGAACTGGCATTCAGCAGCAGAAAACAAATGCTATCTATTATGTCTGTGCATTTTCTCTTTGCTTTTCTCTGTCCCTCTCTCTGGCTAGATAGATAAAGATAAAAGAATCTAATTTCTGAAGTGTGCCTCATGCATGCTTAATATAATTGTCTAAGTGTTTAGGACATAAACCATGCAGACTCTGGAGATAACTATATTTCCTATCATGTTTAATATCTTAAAATCATCAAATAAAAAAAAGTTGAGGTGAGGTGAAACAATAGTTCTTTCTTCAAGGTAGTTTTTAAAATGGATTTTCTAAGGGAGGTGCATAGTAAAGGTGCCTCACTCTAGGGCTAGAAGATTCTGCTGCCTTTGGTTCTTTTCTTTTTCTTTTTTCTTTTCCAGGAATTAAGGTTGTGTCTGTGTCAGACCCCCCAAAAAAGTAAATTTCGAGTTAGACACTGAGAGTCATAATTAGCCGAGTTTGACTTGCTCATCTTTCTTAAAAGTGACAGGCTGTTCACTTACTCTTAAATACTGTCTTCAGCAAACAGTGACAGGATCAACTCCCGTTTGTTATCAGGATAAAGGTGACCTTTACAAAATGATGGCCCTCTCCAAGACTCTCACAGATGTTCAAAAAACGGAATGTTTTTCAATGGAAATATTTCTTCTTGATCATTTCTCCTGTTAACTGGAGCCCTGTGGTCTTGCGGCTCGGATGCTAATTCTTAGCTGTGCTTAGTCCTGTATAGCTAACCTTTCTGCTGCAGTACAGGGTGTTGACACTGACATGCTGCAGTTTACCATTTGTGATTTATTTAGGATAAATATGTCTCAGGTGGCATTTAATCCTTCATAAAACCAGTGTAGCCTGCAGTGTCAAACCAGCAATCACATTGTATGCACAATGAAAAGAGCAGACCTTTGCATAAAAAAAAAAAACTGTGCAGAAAGTGTTCCTAGGGTGGGAGTATTGGAAAAGATTCACTAACCTATTGTGCATGCTGTAATTACCTGGGAACCTGGGTTAACAATATTTCTCTCTTCAAATACAACCTGTTCAGGACAGCTATTTTTTTAATTAAATATGCACTTTTAAAATTAACATATCTGTACCCTACAAATGCATCATTAGAAGTTGGAATGAAATTCATCCTTTTGCCAAAGATTCACTGAAGGCCCTGTTGGCCACATCAGTTCTTCACTAAATGACAAGCCTGGTCCTGAAAAACAGGAAGTCCTGCCTCCAGGTGTTTGTATAAATAGGATAAAGTGAGCTTGCAAGAGTTCAGCAAGGGTGTTTGTACACTCATGCGGTGCTGTGGTATGCGGTCAGCAGATAGACTACTGGTAACCCTTGACAGTGAAACGGTCATAGGGTAATTGAACTGCTACTGTATAGAGTCAGGATTAGGACATCCCCTCTCATTTCTTGTAGGATGCTGTAGTATAGCATCGCCCTACCTACCTGCGTGTAGCCTGGCATATAGGGATTAAATAGTGCCAGAGCCCTCCACATTAGGGTATCTCCTCTTCAAGAAACTACAGCCTTGTGGAATGGATCCTAGATATGAAGAGTATAAGCAACATTTAATTCTTAAAAGTGTGGGTTTTGTTGTAAGCATTTGGATACCTTCAAGTGCTTTTGCATCATGATAAAACATAGAACAAGGCCCTCTGACTTCAGGTGTTAAAAATGCAATAGTCCTATATCAATTGTAACACAGTTAGTTCTTGTTATGACTCTGCCAGAGTTCTCCATTGGCTTTACTTTCTTTTTGATATTCTTCCCAACTAAATGTTATTGAGGCTGGATAGGTGCCTTTAGCAAGCAGCGTCTCCCCCACCTTCTTAGGGTCAAATATATTCCTTCCGGGGTAATGTTTCCTGAAGAATTCAACCTTTGTCTTTTGGGAGAAACAGAAGATGAGAGGAGGTTGTGAAAATTATGTTTAGTAAAGAGAAAAGCCTTAAACAAAAACAAAACAAAAAGTGCCCAAAGCTACATACTATTCTGCCTGATTACCAGCTGAACTTCACCATGGAAGTCAGATGAGCCAGAGCCAATAGTTGATGTGCTAAGGTATGCACATGTGAATTGTGCATAATGCTGCAAGCAGTGCTGTCATTTATACATGCTACCTTAATATCAGAGATGTGGACTGTGAGGTCCTGGAAGAGATATTGGTGATTTTTGTGGACAGTGGGTTCAGACTGTATAATCACTGTAGGAAAGCCTGCACAGTGAAGTCTTCTGCCTGAGGCTGGCCCAGGACTGAACCCAAGGTAGAATTCAAGTTGGTATGCTTTCAGTATACCTGGAGATTGAGAACTGGGGTCCAAGCCACTGGCACAATAGGACAACAGAATCTACACTAGGGCAAACTTGTGCCCCCATAACTTAATTCTGAGGGCGTTTTTCAGTCTTGTAGCTTTTGCCATGCACAAAAGCAATATATAGAATAGAAAGCAGGAGAGAAGGATGAAGAGAAAAGCCAGTCCTGAAATTTGAAACAGAGTTAGTTCTAGTGAGAGGATTAAGTAACAGAAAAAGGTCATTCATTTGGCAAAATAAAAAAGAGCTGTGAGTTTTCACTTATTTTACTGTGCAATATTAGCCCATAATTTAAGATAGCACACGGCTCACTTAAACAGCCTACCCCTGTTCCATCTTGTTGAAGAATACAATTCGTTTTCTACTCCTCTAGGGTGATATCATTTTATATGAAGAAAAAAGTTAGCTCAGATGGCAGTTATACGTTTCGGAAGCACCTTCTAATCAGGGATTGGTGATTCATTATTAGCTTCAGCAGGCGATCCATCTGACATGTAAGGGGAAAAAATTAGCAGCTGTCACTGCATGATGAGTTAATTTCCTGATAGGCCTGACACTGAAAAGCCATTTGAAGACATGGAGATGGCTGATGAGAAAACCTGGTGCTGCTTTATAATTGGAGAGAAAGAAAGGGCATAAAGACAGAGAGAGATGGGGGAGGGGCTCAGGCTAATCTACAAGTGGGGATGAACATTTATATATTTACTAAATGGGCAGCTTCACCCTAACCTGCATTACAGTGCATATACACCTTGGCAGCTTAGAAATAAGGATTGGGGCCTCTCATTTTCTTGCTACTGGATGTCATTTTTAGTCATTTGTAATTAGTATTTTTTACTCCTACTTCAGTCTGTGCATGCAGTGTACAAGCACACGATTGGGTTATCTCACAGTGACACTGAAACCTGACATTTTAGTGGAAAGGGGAGAAAAAGATGTTATCCCTTTAATGGTCCCTGCTGCAATTTTCTTAATTGCAGCTCATGAATTCAATCAATCATACAAAAATAAACTTATTTGAAACAAACAATGTGAAAACTTCAAGGGCGCAATTGAAAATGCAAGTGTATGAAGAGATCTTTATTTTAGTGTCTGTGAAGGATGCCTCTCTCTAAAGGTGTGTATATCCATGTAGGCATATTCATCCTTTTTGATTATGGCAGGGAAGGCTATGTAAAGAAGGCCAGAGATATCCCTGGTACAACTTCATTGGATTTGGCACAGGGTTCTGTAATAGGGACAGCAGTCCAAAGTCTTTTATAGAAATACATCCATTGTAAAAATCTTAAGCGATAATTCATTTATTCCATGGCTATAGATGGTAGGTGAATTTTAACAAAGGTTTTTTAAATGACTTTGTTTTAACAGAATTTTCCCCGTCATTAAAAGAATTTATAACTAGGATAAATATTAACAAATGGACCATAGTCACGTATGCCAGCCAGGTTGTACCAACTTAGCTCCTATCCAGGAGATCTCATGTTTATATTAGAGCGTGTCCTTAACTGGCAGACAGGGATTTGGTGGTATGTGGAGGGGAATACACATGAGGAGGAGTGGTCTATCATGCATCACATAATTGAAATGTGATAAATTGGCAACTGTAGCATTGGATTGGAGACAGGGCTTAGAAGCTATGATTATGTGTTGCAACATAATAACGGGCTGTGCCATTTTTGAAATATATTCCTGTCTTCTGGCAGAAATACATTTACCAGGACTATATGGAATAACCAATTGTAATGCAGCACCTGGCCTGGGGGGTCACAATTATGTGAGGTCCCAGGGGATTCTGGGAGCTAATGATTGGCTAAGCAAGCAAGCTGCCAGAGATCACTGGCAAGATGCCTTTCCCTTCACACTCTCACAGCTTATTAGCTGCTGCTGTTACTGACCTGCAGCAGCAGCAGTGCTGTGTTGGTACAGCTTTGGAGAGCTCCAGCCAGGGAGCACTTACTTTCCTGTTCCCAGTTCTTCCTCACTGGAGGTGATTAAAACAAACCTAGGAAGAAGTATTGGTGACTGTTCTGTTGATCCTGCCGAATGACTTCACACACTGCAGGTAGTTTGAGATGAACAAGACACCCTGCCAGCTGCTGCATGACTCTGAAAGTCATCGCGAGAGTTTCTTGGAAGAACGTGTTTTACTGTCATTTGGGTGCCTGTTGACCATCAGGATCCTGTATTCAGGAAAGGCAGGAGTGAAATAAGGAATCAAGGATTTGGTGGGACAGAATTGATCCTCAGCCAGCTGGGAGTTAGAATTTCACAAGGAGCCTCCTAGAAGGTAGCAAGCACAAACAGTTTTCCCAGGAAACAAAGGGCAGCTGTGTGCAGCTAGGAGACAGGCGCATGCTCGGGGTCACAGGCTTGTCCATATGAGAATCAGGGAGTGTGAAGGAGAGTGAACACAAAGCGTGTGGTACTGGACGATGGCCAGGGTGGTTGATAAGCCTACCAGAAGAAAAAGCATAAGGATTACCATTGTTTTATGAGCTAAAAGCTAAATTGGCACACTGGTGTTCTCCCTTGTGGGATGCATGTGGTTGCATATGCCTGATTATTGGTAATCAAACCTCTTTGCAAAACCTAGGTCCATGAGGAACAGAGGAGAGTGAACTGTCCAGAAAATTGCTCTCACCTGAATAGTGAGGGATACTGCCCCCATGCAGACATTGCTAGGGATAGTAGGCTAGACAAGGAACAAAGCCAGATATCTTCATCCAGAGTGCTGGAAAAAGTTAACAGGGTGTTTTATGAACATGAGGAAAAGGAAAACCATTGACATTACATAGAACATGGGAGCCAGAAAACTTGTTTCATACTGGTGTAAAGAGCCCTCCAGGCCACATGCTTAAGAAAACATGTGCTGGGCAAACTGGTGAAGATTATGCTTCAAAGGAACCAACCTTAAGACAGGATTTTGTGCCAAGCCTCAGTCCAAAGTAAGCTGCCAATTAACTAATTGGCAATCAGCTTTTTTCGATTTTTGCCAATGTTGTGTGCAGAAAGCAACCCAACCACTGAGGAATCCTGATGCATAGCATGGACATGTTAGGCCTCAGGGAAAATCTTGTTTCTGGCATAACAAGAATTTCTAATTCAAGGCAATATAAAACCCAGTGTTAACACAGAAGGTATAATTAATAAGATGTGGCCAGAATAGATTATTCCATTTTGGGCAGGCCAGTACCTCAAACAGTCTGCAGGATATCAGTTTCCTGGCCGGTGTAGGGCTACACTGCACTAGCAGAATTGGTGTAGTGGGTTTTTCAGCCTGAAAATTTCACCATGACCCCATGGTGGGTGAGGACTAAGTAAAAAACAAAAACACAAGAACCTGTGTATTTGCTCGTAAAGGCAAAGATCAGCGTGAGGTTTTCTTATTCTGCAAATGGAAGATACGTCTTGCCAGAGGGAGGCTGAAGAGCGGCAGCTAGTTCTCACTGTGGTGCATCAGAATCTTCCAGTACGGTGGGAAGACAAAGGACACAAGTTAAGCCCTATTTACAATAGTTCAGCCTCTACTAACACAAAAAGAAAATTCCCTAAACTGCTTGGCTGAGTCTGAAGACCTGCACTCTTGTGATTGGACTGCTCATCACTTGGCCAAGGGAAGCATTTATGGTGAAGAAATGGCTTGAACATCTCTTGAACGTGCATGCTTGGGTTTACTAAGCAGTATACTTAGATGCACATAACTTTTCTCAGTAGAGTGAACCTTACAGATATTGACAGTGTAAACAGATCCTTCTTTGATATCAAATCAGACAATGTATCCAGGGAAGAATAATACAAACCTGAGGGGAGGTAGTTCACAAAATATTGAGCGTTTGGAAGCAAGCAAGATAATGCCTCAGCAGCTGCAGGCCCTTGTGATATATCTGCTTGCAAGATGATATGCTCTACATTTAGAAGTTTATACTAATGACAACGCATCTCTTGGCCTCAGCACCACAGAGAGGTTGCTGCATGGATTAAACGGTTTCTCATAAAGTATGGTGGATTCTTCTTATACTCCAAATGATGATGGGGGTATTACAATAGTGTTTGAACAGTTTGGATATCCTGGGGCTCACCCAGAAAGTTTTGAAGTAAGATATATGATTAGTTTACTGTTCCATATAAAGTACCATTTTGAGGGTCCAGGGCATTCCTGTCCACTTAATCAGTAGCATTTGTTCAGAAGTCAGAGGAAGAAAAAGCGGAGATTGGGCAGAATAGTCGCACACATTCCCCAGGCCCGTTCTTTATATGGTCCCAGTTTGTGGGCATCCAGGAGACTTGGCATTCAACCTACAGGGATAGGCAGAGAAGAGCAGAGAGCTAATGTGTAATTCAGGAAGCTTGCACAGAAACATAGCAGGAAAGTTGTACCTCCCGCAGCCCATGTCATTACCCTGCCAGTGTCCGGCTACCAATCCCTAGATATCAAAGGGGGTGTCCAGACAGAATGTGGACTTAACTGCATCCTCTGGCTGCATCCCCACAAGCACGCATGTGCACTTTGCAGCACCTCAAAGTTATTTGAGGTGCTGCAAACCACAGAAGATGCATGTACATCCATGCGCCACACTGCTAATTTGTAGCACGGTGTGGGTTTTAACACCAGGGGATCCTAGTGTCAAAAAAACCCCAAAACTGGAGCCTGGCTGGCCACAGCCACACTTGGACAGGTTGAAAGCGGCTGGCTCAGGGCTGCTGCTGCCCTGGGAGGCCCCCAGGACACCAGGTAAGGCTGCTGGGGCCAGCACAGGTACTGGCTCCAGCCTCCCCTGCCACACCCAAGTCCCTTTGTCACAGGCAAAGGCATGCCTGGGAACAAATAGCAGCAGCACAAATATGTGCCCCTACTATTTGTCTCATGGGAAATGTGCACCCCTGCACATGTGAGCTTGTGGGGATGCACCCTCTGTTCAGGTTTGGGAGCCTATTCCAGGAACTGTCTGTCCTTTTTGGCAGGATGAAGGGATTTTCAAAAGGGGTGGGGTGGTCAGCGCTTCTATTTTATGTTAATGGGAGTGTGAGGTGCTCAATGATTTTGAAAATAAGTCACTTAAGTGCCTGGGATTCTTCAGGGATTTTGATCTAAGTGCCTATATATAGATTTAGAGGTATAACTTTGAGCACCCATCTATTTTAAAGAAACTTGATCTCCATTTCTTTTTTCTGTCTGCTCATTGCAGTATGACACTTGCCTTCTCAGCTTGTACTTTTGGAGGGGGAATGGTTTTGTTTTTATTTAGAGTAGTGCAGATGTTGGCGGCTATTTTGTCTTTTCTACTTTTTAACCATGAATTGTTTTGTGCAGGTTTCTCAACCTCCTCCCCCCCCCAAAACTGTAAGCAGAATTGGCTTGTAAAAAAGAAGTATTCTCTACCAGCTGTAATTAACCCTATTCAAAAAGAAGTGGGGAGGGGGGAGATATCTTAGAAACCATAAAAAATACAAGCAAAGTGCACTTAAAAGGCACTTTTAAGAGGCATCGGGTACAGACGCTCACTGAAGCTGACTTCTAGAGAAATGGTGATATTGTCAAAGGAAGAAAATTGAATGGGAATATATCATCATATGGCTTCCTGTACTAATTGCCTTCACTTACTTTCCAGGCAACCTCTCCTGCTGTCCCAGTCTTGCCCTTTTACAGTTCCCTTAATGCACCCACACAAGCATAACATCAGGCCTACAAATAACAAAGCAATTTTGCAAATGCATTCAGCTGCACATTGCTATCTGCTTGGCACAGCACAGAAGTAAAATGGATCTTGTCAGAAGACCTTAGACACACACTGGAAACGTAAAGCTGCAGCCAATCTGGTGTCACAAGCACAGATCAGAGTCACGGTGCAGAACAAGACTTGTTCAACCTGCCAGAAAAACACCCAGCTCACGCAGGTGGGAGAATGCATGCAGCAAGTGGGGGAAAGGGCCTGTTCCTACTGCAGATGAGGCCTTTGTCTTTGCAAGAGAATTTCTCATGCTGAGCGTGTTAGGAATTTCCCCTGAATCCTGCTGAGTTTCTGCAATCTGCCACTGCATTCTCCTGTCACTGGAGGTGTGGAACAGGCTCATGTTTTCTGTTCAGCATATGGCAGTGACTGCTGGTGTTTCAGTAGCTGTGAAATCCAGATGCCCAGCTCCAGGAGGATTTTCCCTAGTTAGGGACATCTGGGCATCTGCATTTCTGTGTTGCTCTTTTTTTTTTTTCTTTTTGCCTACACTGCACACAGTACTTAATAGTCCTGCCTGTGTCTGCAACAGGACAATTCAGCAGCTTTACTGCTGTGTTCATTGGGATATTTTAATTTGGAGGTAGGGAACACCCCAGGCCTGGCTGTGATTCCCTCCTGTCAGTGTGTTGGGCCGCACACATTCCTTCCTGGGCTCTACATGAAGACCAAAGCAGTAAACTTTATTTACAGACTGTACATATGATTTTTCCAAAGCCAATGGGAGCACCTGGAGAGTCTCCAGGAGTGGTTTAATGGAGTGCTGGGGTCCATTTGAGAAATGCCAATTGACCTGGGAGCTGTTCCAGACCAGCTTTGTACATTTTCACTCTCAAGGCAGAACAAGTGCTCTGGATGGAGCTCTTCCCACTGGGCCCTTCACTGTTTCTCTAATTTTCTCCTCAGTTTGGTGGGTGAACCTAATGTTCCTGAGGGTGAGGGGCAGATCCCACTGGTCACAGTAAGGCAGGTTGCTGACAGGAGCTTTCCTGCAAAGTTCAGCCAAATGCTCCTCATTCCTGCCCTGCAAAACACCCAGCAATTCCACTCACAGACTATGCTGCTGTAAAACCTCCGCTGTGTATTGTGCTGGATTGTGACATGATCTGCAGCAGATTTATGATGTGGACAAATGCCCACCGCTGCAGAAGAGAAGCCAAGTTCTGTGTAGGCCTTATTTAGGCAACATGCCCATCCAGAGTCATGGAGATAAGCAAACTCATAGGGAGCCAGAGAGGATTTGACTCCAAAATTCCAACAGTGAAATAATAATGCACTGAACGATTTATTGGCCCACTCCTTGACTAAAGAGCCAGCCCTTTTTGATGCAGCTCCTCCTCAGCATTGTTCATTTATAAATCATACTGTTCCTAGACCCTATGGTTGTCAAGAGATTTGCCATCATTCTTACTCCTTTGCGCCACCTGAGCAGGGCAAAGGGACTGGGATCCAGCTGCAGGTTGAGAATTGTCCTAGTGGGGGACAATCACAAGGTTGCAACTATCTCCCGGGTTCTCCTTGTCTCTCTCCGACTGACAGAAGAGGAGCAAATCTGGTTCTGTAAGCAATGCCGTGCTCTTGGCCTTATCCGGCAGATGTCTAAACCAACAGCAATAAGAGAGTTGTAAGTTTTCCCTTGTTATCCTCCCCGGAGTGTAACTTTGGAGCCTAATCAAAGGGATGAGCAAAAAAAGGAAATGTTTGTTCAGTGGCTACTTCAAAAAATATGGTCCAGCTCAAACTAAAACAGAAATTTTTGCCTGCTTTGGGGACATAAAATAAACACCCAAAGTTTTTATATTGGGGAAACCACAAACATTTCCAGTGATTTAAAAGGAAAAATACCCCCTCCACCTTTTTTTTTTTTTTTTGGTTTAACTATCTCTTTTGTTGGTGCAACTTAAAAACATTTTTAAACAAAATGATTTTTTCAAAATAAAAAGTTGCAATATTTCAATATTTTCAAAATGATTCCAAGATTGTTGACCAAAACAACTTAACAGATTCAACCCAAATTTGCAAGTGGTTTTGGTCTATTTTTTAATTGCAGAGTTTATTATCTGTTAAAAAAAAATTCACACAACTCTCGTTATGAAAGCATCTTAGTCAAAGTGTTTAACCACTTGACTACTGGTCATCTAAGCAGCAGTAGCATAATTAAGAGTGGGAGACTGAAGCACCAGCCCTTGGCACCAATTAGCACATTCATCTTTCACCTGACACCTCCTTCTGCACAGTTTATAGCTTCTCAATAGAAAATTTGTAAATAGATCAAAAATGTGACAAAAATGAAGATTTGTACTGAATTTATCATCAAAATGAACAATACGAGATGCTGTACTGATTGTATTTTCATTTCCATATTTAATTCAATATAAGCCCTGATTTTTTAATTTAGTTGACACTTCTACTGCTGCGGAAATTTCAGTGTGCTGCACCATTTAGCACATGGGTGTGATGCAAGAATCAGGAGAAAGGTGAGATGTTCTACAACATGTGGTTGGCTTGATGCAGTATACACAGGGTCCCAAGTTTATCAGTACCCATAGCACACTTGGAACAAGGGATGAGAGCTATGGCTGCTCTTAGGTAAAAATGCCTAGAAATCACATCCTGGTGAACAAAGTTTTGAAACAAAAATCTAGGCAGACCTCCTCACACAAAACTTAAAGTCTTTGAAGTGAGGGGGGGACATTTATAATTCTATATCTCCTTTCTTCCAATATAAACAGAATGTGCTTTACTAGACTGGCTTTACTAGACTGGCATTTACCATATTTCCAAATTTTAAAAAGACACCTGTGTGGAGGGGCAGTGATATACCAGTCCCATCCCCAGCCACAGCCCAGCCACCAACCCCAGCCCTCCTGGTGCCCCTCACTCCTGATCCACATCCCCTTGCTCCCCTCAGCCCTGCAGTGTCTCCCAGCGTCTCCTTGCAAGGGCACCAGCCCCACATCTGCCAGCTGGCCTGCAGAACTCCCTGCTGCCCCCAAAGGGCCCCCCCACCCCTTTTCCCCACTGGAGGGGCAGGTGCCTCCCCCACCTCCTCTGCTCTGCTGCAGCCCCAGTGTCCGGATACCTTCCCCAGCATCAGCCCTTACACACCCATCCCTTCCACACACCCTTGGCCCCCGCACACACATGTACACACACAGCCCCCCCAACAACCCCCAAGTCCTGACCATCTAACCCCTGCCCCCATAGACGTATCTGCATGCATCTGCCAGGGCTGCTCCCACCACCCCTCCAGGCTGCATGTGCGTGTGTGTGCACAGACGCATGTGATGCCCTCTGCCTCCATTCCCCCAAGCCCCAAGCAGCTCCCTGCTAGGGCAAACCAGGAAGTGCCAGGAAAAACTTGGATGCTGAGCAAAGCAAAAGCTCGGACAGCTGTTGATCTTTTTAAAAAATGTCCAAACAGAGATGGGGGGAGCCAAAAAGAGAACATGTCTCAGAAAACCCGGACATATGGTAAGCCTAGTTCAGGTCCAGCTTATGGTAGGAATGCAGAGGTCCTCAGGAATGTAGATACAGTGGGGCAGAAAGGGTGACTACCCCCATCTGTCATTTGCTTGGCAGCTGCTAAGGACCCCGCTTGCCTCCAGGGCAGGCCCTGTGCTGCATAATAAATACATCCTCTATAGCAGAAAACTTCCTCTCTCAGGAAGAGTGAGCACCACCTCAAGATTTTGATCCACCATTTGTCCCCACCTCTATTATCTACTTGTCCAGAAGGACTCAGCTCTGCTTCCAGTTCCCAGAGGGTCTTTGCAAGCTGAATGCTTCTGCATATGTCTGCAGGAGCACAGAACAGCACAGTCCTTCCTTTCAGGTCCCTTAAGTATTTTTGGAAAAACCCAGTGCTGACATTGGGATTAATTGTTCCCTAGCCCTTGTTTGGGGAAAAGGGTGGGGGGTCTTGCTCTCATTTTGTGTGTGTGTGTGTGTGTGTGTGTGTGTGTGTGTGTGTGTGTGTTGGGAAGGAGGTAGGTAAAAAGAGAGGTAGTGCATTTCCACACACAAATCTAAATCAAAAGGAGATTATTAAAGTTGCAAAATCAACCAGAATTAAGCTTACTTGTACAACTGTAATTTGGCTCCCTTGTGCTTAATACATTAGGACTCGATTTTACTTATCTATCCTGGTTTTGTGGGGGTTATCTGGATGGGATGGGCTCACTTAATAAGTAACTATTCAATACTTTGGTTTGTCTTCATTGTTGAGTGTGGCCCCCAGGCCTTAGTTCCTGTATACTACTCCAAACCTGCATGGAAGATAGGCTATTGTGGTGGTCATGACCATGGCACTGGAGTGCTTTACGAACTTTAATGAACTAAGTGTCACAAAATCCCCTGTAAAAGGGTGCGGGGGGGGGGGGGGGGGTGATTTTTCCCATTTTACAAGTACAGATCTGGCACATAGATTATTTTATTAAAAATGTTTGCTTATTTTGTGCTCCCAGTTAGAGACATTATTTTTTCAACACCAGGGGGACTTTTACATGTACTCTGCAGGTGGGAGGGGGCGATTTAATTAGAGTGGTTCCAAGAGACACGTTAATTAAAGTGCCACAGTGTCTCGTGTATCAGCATCCCCACACTTCAAAATGATGGCAGGAGTAATTGAACTAAAGCTCATAGAACAAGCTTTAGTTCAAGCACCCCCGCCGCCATTTTGAAGTGCAGGGACACTGATACATAAGACAGAGGCTGGCTGGAGTGCAGTAATTACCATGTGCAAATTAATCGAGTCTGCTCTGATGTGCTATAATTATAGCATGAACCATTAAAGCCACCACACAGACCTCCCTCTGACAGCTGAGCTAGTGGAGACGCTGCTATCGGTAGTATGTTCTCCATCTCTGTATCAACCAGCAATAGACAAGGATTAAACACACACTTTGCCAATGGCTTTCACATTTCTGCTGCCAGCAGAGAAATGATGAGACTTTAGGGATTCTTGACTCCTTTTACCAGAACCCTCCATAGCCTCCTCCTGTCCTTTTCTGCTCCATCATCTGAGTCTTCATCCCTTTGTCTCCTCATCTCAACTGTCAATTAATGTTGTGGTCCTAGTATATCTTCACTCAGTCAGTCACAGTCTTCACTCTCTAGGTTCCTCATCTCAGCCCCTTTTCTTATCTAATCAGCCCTAGTATATTTTTTCCAGACCCCTCCCCATCAGAAGCTCAGTTTATCCCTTGTTCCAGCTCCATTTTCTCTTTCCAGGCTGTTCACAGCCGTCTCTTCCTGCACCCTGCCCTCTCCTCTCCCTCCCCGCCCCCTGCCCCAGTGCTTGCCAGCCACTCTGTCTTCTGTCTTCCCTCCATGTTTAGCTCCTCATCCAATCTCCATCTTCCACCACAGTTTCCAGTCCCCAACCTTCCCCCACGCTTCCCCTAGTCTTCTCACCTAGCACCTTATTCAATCTATCCTTCCACATAGTCACCAACTGGACTGGATCCCAGTTCCAATCTCCCTAATCGCTCCCAATCCTAGTTTTCACGCACACCATTTCTCAGTTCCTAGCTCATTTTTTTCCTCTTCTACTTTTTCCACCCCACCTCATCTCTCCTGCATTCAGTCAAGGATCTTCAAGGTACATGTTCAAGGTCCAGCAGCGAGGTGCTGAGAATACAGGTGAGATGGTTTTCAGTTCTGATGTTCCTTGCAGTGGTAACCCCTGGCAGGAGGAGGCACTACTGACAGAGAAATTCTGATGTAAGTACTGCCCAGTTAACATGTATAAGCTGGGAGAACAAAGCCTTCCTAGTGAGAATAGACTCCAGAATTACAGCAATTCTTTGCTGAGCATGTGCAAGCTGCATTTTTTTCAAAGTATTGAGCTCAGATAAATAGAAAAGCAACCTTATATTTCCCTGCCTTGAAGCACATTAGCTGAAAACATTAGCTGAATTTTCTGAATGTGAACCCACACATTTTTCTGTTTTAGTTGAAGCTTTCTAAAAAAATCCATCTTTAGCAGACATTCAACATAGCTATTTCAGGCCAAATGGTCAAACCTGTGACTGGCTAGTATTTGCTTCGGTCAAATGGTCAAACCTGTGTGAAGTGGCTAGTATTCGCTTCGGATTCAGCCAATTCAGGGGACAGTGATTCAATTAGGTGATTCGATTCACTGTCCCAAATTGATCTGGCCAAATCTGATTCGGAGATTCAGCTGCTGCTAAATCTCTGAATCTCCGAATCAGCTAGGCCCACCCCCACCCGCTCTCCTAGCCACAGCAATGGCTGCCCCACCTGGCCCTAGCTCCAGCTCTTTGAAAAAAAAGCTCTGACTCAGTGGCTGCTGCCTGGCAGGGGGCGAGCCCCGCTGTCCCCTGCTGCCCCACACTGTGTGGGGGGCTCTGCACGAACCCCCCAACCTCCCTCCCCACTGTCCCACCCCCCTTATGGCTGCCCCACCTGCCCCAGCTGTGGCCCTTTAAGAAAAAAAAAAACAAAAAAAAAAGCCCAGGATCACTGGTTCCTGCCTAGTGGGGGCAATCTCCACTACCCTGCACTGCATGGGGTGCTCTACATGAGCCCCCTGAAGCCCCAAGGCTGCTGCAGGAGTCGGTGAGCCCAGGGGGGTTTGAGGGGTTTTTTCCTTAAAGGGCCACAGCTGGGGCTGGGGGAGTGAGGGGGGTCAGGGGGTTTGTGGCAAAGCCCCCCATGCAGCGTAAGGCAGTGGGGGGCAGCGGGGATTGCTCCCCTGCCTGGCAGCACCCGGTTAGTTGGTGGCTTTTTCTAAAGCACCAGGAGCTGGGGCGGGCAGGGCAGCCATGGCGGGGCTGGAGGAGCGAGCTGAGGATGGGGCCTGGCAGGCCCCCTACTTACCAGCTCCCTGCTGCAGCAACTGGGGACTGCCCAAATCGTCGAAGCTCTCTGAATCGAATCGATTTGCAGAGCTTCAAATCCATTCAGACCTTTTTATTCGTCCCATTACTCAATTCGGATTTGGAGATTCGGCCACTGAATCGGGCCGAATCCCCTCCAAATCAAATCAGTACCCAAAGCTTCACAAAGCCCTAGTCAAACCTGGGCAAAAAAAAGCCTCATACTAAGGAGGTGTTGAGCATTTAATGTTCAAAAGATTTTCAGAACATTGTGGAATTCAAGCCTTTTAAAAATAGTTTGTGGGTACCAACTTGAACAAAGAGATTTAAGATTACTTGTCACCCTTGATAATTTTGGTGCATATATGTTACTTGTCACCCTTGATAATTTTGGTGTATGTATGTTATACATGTGTACAGGTGTATACACTATAATGGAAAGTAGCTACAATGGTAAAGATCATGTTGGAGCATGGCTATGATAGAGCCAACATGTTTGTACAGCACCTAATACGACAGGATCCAAACTTCTGAGTACCAATGAAATAAAATTACTAACAATAGCTGAGCTCACTCTTGTCACCAAATAGGTGCACTCAGTCACTCAACAAAATGCTAGCCTGTTGGGCAAATGCCAGGTCATAGAGGCTTCTTTGCCTTTGCTTTCTAATGGGATGAGTGGGTCATTTCAGTAATCCCTGGTGATTGGTAGCCATCCAGTTGTGCAACAAATTTTTGGTGTTAAGTCAAAGTGAAACTCACAGTTTCTCTCTGCCAGAAATGCACATGTGCACATTTGAAGACATATACCGGAAATCTCTATTTTTTCCCAGCAAATTCGTAAGACAGCCTTTTTGCTAATCACTTTGAAAGCCTGCTGAAGCAAAAACTAAGCCGATTTATATGCTGTTACGGAAACATACTCCACATAATCAAGTGTCTGATCTTTGTAACTGCCACCCAATAAATCCAACAGGCTTGATTCTGAATCTCGCATTGCTTTACTTACTGTAGCTCCATTGACTTCAGTTTTACTAGATACAAACTGCCAAAATTGTTATCAATCAAGCCCAATATCCACTGACAAAGGGGTGTGTTAAAAATGAATCCAAACTGCCTTTTCACTCGTTCGCAATCTCTCCCAGATCCCGTTTACATCAAATTCTCTCCACATTGTAGCTTGCAATATGACCCAATTTGGAATTTCTGATCCTTTAACTGTTCCTCAAACAAGGGACTCAATATACTGTGTAACAGCATGTTTCTGAAATATAGGGAAAATGAAAACATGGGAGCTTTCAACAAAATGCAAAGAATATCCATTGATTTCTAAACGATACATACCATCTTTCCTGGCTGAGAAAAAGCTATGAACAGATCATTTGTTCAAAAACTGTTCAGAGTGTGTGTTTGTGCATGTATGTGTGCCTGTGTGTGTGTGTTTGTGCATGTGTGTGCACATGTTTAAAGACTAGAAATACATTCCTACGAGCGTTTTAAAAATATCAGGTACTTTTCTACTTAGCATTGTGTATTTTATGTTTGGCCACATGGGATTTATGAATATTTGGCTTGACTGGCTAAAGACATCAATGTGACATGATGCAATATGTTATAAATGCCTCAGATCGAATACAGAATAGGAAAAAAAAATCTTTAGAATTGAAGTTTATTAAAAACACATACAAAGGGTCTATTTTGTTTTAAAACAAAAATCACTAATGTTCCCCTGTTGCATTGATGCCAGAACATTATGTTTGCAAATAAGAATTTAGCACTACAAAGACAATGCCTTAGATTAACTAAGATCCCATTTCACAGAACCCTATGGCAATAGTATAGCAACAGCAGTCACAGGAGAAGATATAACACAGACGCATTTGTGCCCTCGTGCAACTGAACTGAAACAAAACAAAGAGTGAATTAGGCTGAATATCTTACAGTGTGCAACGCATTGTACACCAAGGCACCTTTGGGAATGTTTCACAGGATTTGGTAAATGGAAAGTAAAATAAACAGATCTATGGGAATAAATAACATCATATTAGATGTCTGCAGCATGTAGCCTGTATTAGTTCCCAGTTACAGCCAGCTCTCAGTTTACCACTGTAGCTGTAAATGGCTGCAAGAGACAGAGGATATCAAAACCTTATTAAGATATATTTATAATTGAGGATGGGGATAGAGGGAGGGTAACAGCCCTCCTCTCCTCCCCCCAGCACATACGTACATACAAGCTGAGCTCAGCACAGTTCCAGGCAAACTAGACAGCTGTTTGTCATTTACTGCTTTGCATACATTAAATACAGTATTACTGTTGCTGGACAGAAACTGTGAATATGATGGCTTTTCCTCCATGCAATGGTTTCCAAAAGTCACTCGGGTAAGGTGAGTCTTTTGCTGACCTGATTTATCTCTGGGCTGATGGGCGCAGCCATCTTGATTGGCTTTGCTCCAGGAACTTCTACTCCCTGAAGAGGGGGTTGCCAAGAGTGACATTAGAGGCTGCCTAAATGCTGACTGATCGACCGTGCACTCCCTTGGCCAGGAGCAATGCCTTTTCAAGTCAGTGGGCCAAATTCATCTGCAATGTAACTCCATTCACACCAGTGGAGTTATGCCACAGCTCAATTTGGCTCAGTGTGTCTGGGAGAAATGATACAGAAGCATGCAAGCTACTGGTTCCTGAAGGAGCCAGGCACAGTGTGGTTTCGTAGGTAGCAGTGGTCAGCCAGGTGACTCGGGTACTTCCATAAGTCCCATCTCTAATTATAGAGGAATTAGTTAATGGACTGAAAACAATTATTACTGCTACACCATACGGAGCCATATTCTGCTCTCAAGTGGGATTAATTGTATGAGTAAGTCTTTTAAACTCAGGCCATTTAAACAAAAGTCCAAGTTAATACACACTCTCTTTCTCTCTCTGTCTCTCTCGTGCATTTAAAAGGACGTCTCTGGGTCTTATTTGGCCCTCGGATGTAGCTTTTATGAAGATGTGGCTCAACATAACATGAAACCAATAAAAGTGATTTCAGAGAGATTTAAAAAAAATCATTAGCTATCTTCTCTTAAATGGACCTTGCATGACACTGTTTCCAATCTAAATCACATCTTGCTAATATATGAAAATCAGAAAGCAACAATTATTACTAAGGCTAAATAAATAAATAAATAGTCTGTGTTTCTCATTGGAGCTAAAATCCTATTTCTTCCATGTAGGTAGTGGAACTGGGCCTCCAAGTAAAGTGCAAAAATTTAGTAAATGCCCCAACTTAAGAAGGTAAAAATTATACTTTGATATCCTTTCAGTGTTAATGACCCACTCTGCCTTCAGAAGACAGGTAAGAAAGTTGGAGTGGAAGTCTTGTCCCCCATAAGTTAATACCAAAAGTCAGATCAACCCTGTATGATTTTAGTCGGATGCTTTTGCTTTAATTGATTTCATACCATCTCTGACTGTGACCCTATTTTGGAGATAACTGCTTTTATTCAGATTTACCCAGCTACAGTCCATCCTCTGGAGGGGGGGGGGGGTGTGTGTATATACATATATCTCCCCAAATTCAGTCTCCTGGTCATGTTACCAGGTCTTCTGCACCCAGTGACTAGGTGCAGCTAATTGCTTCATTAGTTCCTGGCCTTGTTAGTCCTGTGCCCAGTCCACCTGGGCTATTACTCCTTACCGCCCTTCGTGGCTCCACGTCCCTCACCCTCTCTAGTGCCACTTGGGCCTTTCTAGTAACGAGGCAGGGGTGCCCTGTTACACTCCAGATTCCCTACAGTTATAGTCTGTCATCTACTCACTTAAAAATGCAGTGGCTGAAAGAAAGAGTATGGCACTCTGAGACCCGGTCTCTCTCCCCGCCCTGAAGGTATATGCTCCCTCCTACATCCTTTGGATGTTTCTCCCTCTCAAATGTTAGAGGGCACATAACAAGAAGTTATTTTACTGTACATGCTCTGTGAATATATCCAGATGAATATATTTTCTTTCGGTCTATTGAAAAGAGGGCATTCTGGCATTTTTAATTTGATTTCTCTATTCACATAGACAACACAGAGTGAGAGAAGGATGGAGCTGACAGCTCACATAATCTTCACTCATTTTCCTTTTGTTGGTATGTCAGAATTGCATTTTCTTTATTTCTTTCCTTTGTATTTTAAAAACTGTCTCCAAAGGCTTATGTGGTGCTATGGGTTAGGCCCTGATCCAGCAGAGCATTTAAGCCAGTATATAATTTTAAGACCATGAGTAGCAAACACCAGAGCCAAAAAAGAATTGCTCAAGAGATTAAAGTCAATGAGGCACTTAAGTGTCTTTCAAAATCAGGGTTTAGTGCACTATGTTTTTACCTGGATCCACAGATACTTTGTATTTGGAGAAAACGCAAAAGCCCAGACACAATGACCTTGGATGTGCTCATGAAGTGGGAAAAGTGCAATCAGATCCAATGTATTAGTTGTGGAGGCTTGTTGAGGGCCAGGGCCTATAATCTAAAAGCATCCCTCATCTCATAGTAGGAAGGAACTCTCTGCCTTCTCAGTCAGAGCAGGGGACAAAGAGCTAGCTTTGGCCAGCCTCAGTTACATGAATAATAGTAGCCTCAATTAAATGAATTCTCATATTGCTCACCCACAATTCTGCATACAGTGTTTGTTGCTTCCATTAAATTTGCCCATGTTCCAATTGCATAGGTAATAACAGATTGTTAACTAGGATTGTCCCCATGAACAGGCATAGGAATCATACAAGAAATGCTCTAGAGTTAATGGGGTTTAGGTTGTAGCCGTGTTGGTCTAAGGATATAGGCAGACAAGGTTCCTTGGGTGAATTTGATATCTTTTATTAGACCAACCCAAATGGTTGGAGAATAGTCATT
This sequence comes from Alligator mississippiensis, assembly GCF_030867095.1. NCBI lineage: Eukaryota > Metazoa > Chordata > Crocodylia > Alligatoridae > Alligator > Alligator mississippiensis. The sequence goes on from NC_081826.1 coordinate 108,839,684, forward strand.
AAGCAAGCTTTCGGGTTCAAAAACCCTTCGTCAGGCTAAGGACGCTGCAGAAGTTGCTGCGTGTTCTTCCTAGAGTTAATGGGGCACCCTAATGGAACAGGCCACAATGAGGCCTGACAAGACCAGCAGCAGTGGCAGGAGACATGATGTCACAGGCCTCAACAAGGCAGCTGGGAGCAGGACCTGGTGGCACAGACATCCCTGGGGCAGACAGGTGGAAGAGGGCAAGCCCCTTGCTACCAGTGAGTCTCACCAGACCTGTGAGTCCTGTTTCAAGGGGATGAGGGGTGCTTTTAGAGCAAGTCTCAACAACTAATACATTGGATCTGACTGCACTTTGCCCACTTTGTGAGCACATCCAAAGTCATTGTGTCTGGGCTTTTGCCTTTTCTCCAAATACAAAGTCTCTGTGGATCCGAATCCCCAAGGAATCTGAGTGGTTGCAAGTGGAGACAGCTCCACAGCAAAAGACACCAGGGAGTTTTATTTGAGTTTCCCAAAGCCAAACAAAGGGGAGAGGAGCGGGCCTTGTGCCAAGGTTTTATTTGTTTTAGAAAAGTATCCCAGAGCAGACTGAATCTAGTCCTTGTTGCTGGGACCTGGCAGTTGCCGGATGGGGTACCCCCAAATCCAAATGCTATTTTAGTCACCAATGGAGTTTGTGCTTGCTGCATAGACCCTGTTTAAAAGCTCTGAACTCTTGGGGTTGATTGATAGCCTCCTTTCAGACTCAGGGCAAGAACAGCAGGGAGTATTGCCAGTGTGGATTGAGCTGCATTGGCAGAGCTGGGTAGGAAAGCTTGCCCAATGCCTTGCTATGCTGTGCCTGGCTCCTACCACTGCTATTTGCCTTTCCCATCCATGAATATCAAATTCACTGTATTATAGTAAAATAAAATTTAAAATACCAGAACACCTTCTCCTCAGCAGTGCATGTAGAAAGGACATTATGTTTCATTTACCTAGCTGCTTTGGTACATTTACAAATCCGTGTTACATACATGTGCAGAATGCCCCATGTAAAGGAGATATTTTCATAGTAGTTCATGTAGAAGTTGATACAACAATCTTCTTTAAATCCAATTTGCAAACCATGTGCTTTTTACACAACATGCATAAATGAATGGCATATATTTTGTTTGTACAGTAATAGGATTATTCTATCTTCAAATTGGGATCTAGGTGTCACCATTGTAATCATCATCAAAGTATTATGGAAGCTGCCTGGTTTGAAATGGAGGTGTCTGAAAGCATCAGTGATTTACAACCATTAACTCATCATTGTACAGTGTAGCACCTCCTTCAAAGCCCTTATGTTATACCATATCACGTCAATCTGCACTGTGGAGACATTCATAAATGGATATTTGACATGATCCTTCAATGCCATTATAATGTTTTATATTAATCCAGTGGAGATGTTACAAAGTGGATACACCTGTAATCCAGAAGGTGTATTCAAAAAGCATCCTAACACTCAAGGTACATTCCCAGGAGCAGATCGTTTTTAAGTTTCTCCAGGATAATCCCAGTGAAATTCGTTTACCCATTATAACCAAAAACAAAAAGGTTCTGCTAGATTTCAGTGCAACTTTGTTGAACAGAATAAAATCCCAGAATGAGGGCCACAAGTTACCATCTGAAATGAACCTTGGGGTAAAATTGTCAAAAGTGCTTTTGTGAGTTGATAGCTCAGTTAAAAAAATATATACTGTATAGCTAAAGCAATACAGAAACTGTGCATTGACAGCCTTTGCACTGAGACAGGCAGGTTCAAAAGCACTTGTATGGAGGAAGTATGTTATATCAAAAGCATTTAGCTCTAGGTTTCACTAAAATGGTGTGCACACAGCCAGAAGAAACTCTTAAGATTTTAATACTAGTACCAAGGAATGTATACATTCCAAAGTTGTGTGAAAAGGTAAAAGATTCACAGAATATCTGTGTGCAAAGGCAGCACAGAGAATTCAAATGTGTCTGCTAGGAATTTCTTTTATTTTCCTCAGGTTACAAATAAAGGCTCGCCTGCCATCCCCGTGCCCCTGATCCCTTTCTCTCCTTCGCTCTCCTTTTAAATCTCATTTTAATGTCTCACTTTTTACTGCTAATCATTTTCCCCTTTGCTAATGATGCCAACCTTCGAGGCTTCTGCAAACGGACTTGTCTCACGTCAGCCTTCAGCTTAGTTCTTCTCTCCTCTCTATGTTGCCCACTTTTGTTAAGCCACAAAGCAGGGTTCAGGTTATTGAATGTCAGCTATTTTTTTTCTGACTTGAATATTACTGCTGCTTATTTCAAAGGCATTTGCAAGCCTGCTGTATTTCTGCACAGATACCTCCCCCCCCACCCCCAGCTTATTTTCTTATCAGAATATTCTGTTCTTCTTCACTGTCTTTCTCTCCCCAGTTCCTTCCTATATTTGTGGAGAGGCCTGTGCTCTAATAGCTCTCCTGAGAGTTGGGTGAAGCAGGTCTCTATAGAGGCCTGTTAATTTTAAAGGACAAGCTTTATATATTAATACCCCTGTGGCAGTCTTCTCCCAGTATAGAGGATAACAAAAGCGTATCCCCACAGTTTATCTGGAATGAAACCACATAAGCACCTAACTAGTTCTCTATTAGAGGACAGAAAGCCACATGATAATGCAAGTCAATTCCTAAGCTCTCTAGCTAGCTCTCTGAACCCGTGTTAACACCGAGAACCAAATGTAAAAGAAAGTATGTGCAACAGAAAAGGGGGAAAAAAATCACGCAGCCACAGAGCAGTGATAAGGGAGAATAAGCTGTCAGCGTGGGATTTGTTGGGCTTTATTGTTCATATTTAGATAGAGGAACAATGCAGCTGTGTCACACTCCAGAGTTCTGATACTGACCAAGTGTCATTTTGATCCATGAGCCACAGGCAGGCACAGCCGTGCCTCCCGAATCCTGGCGTGATACCTGTAGGAATGTCAGTGACTGTGTGATGGGGATAGTTTGTCATTCACCTGCTCGTATGAGGAAACAGGCTGAGTATGTGAGGGAGGGGGAGGAAACCAGAGGAGCTTACAAAAAAGATTTACTTGTTTAATTGAAGCTGAGTTATAACCTCCTTTTTCTTCCCATATCAATTTTATACCAGGTGCTTTATTCTGATGACGATGATTTTATTGTCTTCGTGCCATTGTCCTATGTCAGATTTTCTCAAGCCGTTTGCAATGAGCCATAGAGATATAATTGTAAGTGTAGCAACATTTGTACTCGCTTCGTGACTCAGACCTTTTCAGTGGCTTCGAGTAACCAGGAGGAGGTTTTTCGCAGCAGATAAAAGAATTGGAAATGGTAACTGTTTAGCATAAATTATGTCTTCTGCCTTAGCTAATCACCTCTCAGTTCAAAAGATACAGGTCTTATCCAGTACACCTTAATTTGATTGGGGCACTAATGTTGGATTCACACTTACCCAGTTGATCTGATGGGGAAGAAAAGAAATCCCTTCAAGTACCTAAACCATTAAATTGAAATCAAACACTTGAGGGTTACAGTTGGGGACAACTTATATCTCTCTCTCTCTTCAAGCTTTCTCTCCCCCACCTGAAAAAATAGAAAACCTTGTTGGTTTTAATGGGAGAATTTGCTTTTAAACGTCAGCATTTGCCCCCTTCCCCCCTGCATACAAGTAAAATAAAGAAATAAATTCCACAAAGGGCTTTCTGCTAGGCTGCCTTTGGAAGTTTGCTTAAGTGGCCTTAAGTAAGATAATAAGCAAGGAGTGTGAAAAGAGGAGACTTTGTCTTTTCACATTAGCAGCAGCCCTGTTCAAGTGGCAGTATCTATGAAAATGCTGTTCAGCCTTTAATGAGACTACAGTGTGTTAGTGTACCAGTCTAATTAATCCCATATTTTCACACAGCATAATTACTGAGCCAGGGCTGAATTATTTGGCTACTGGAGGTGGAGCAGCGCCTGCACTGTCCTCTGTCTCTGCTCCTCACAATTTATTATGCTATACAGCAAGACACCATTGAAACCTCCTAGTATAGGACTATCTGTCATCTCTACATTATCAGTAAAATACACCACCTTCCATACTGTGCTACAAGGGCTTTAGCAAATTGCTATTTTTATGGGATATGATAAAGGAAATGCTACCTTATGTTCAAATTTTTAACTGTCTAGTGCATGGAATATACAGCCTTGTGTTGTATATTTGGTTTCACGGAGAGCTCATTTGCATAGCTAAATTCAGAAGCGGCCCCCCCTCCCCACTTTGTTCCCATTCATCCCTGTTTCTGAAATAACTGCTTTTCTTTTTTCTGTCTTTTTTTCCATGTTATTTAAAAACATTCTGCTCCAGCAAAGGGGTCACCTCTACACTTAAAGAAATCTCCATCTCTCTATAGCGTTAGGCTTTCCATCCTCCTTTTTTTTTTCTCCCCCCACTTTGTGTTATTCATCGAAACATATTTTTGCACATTATTATTCACTTCTGATATACGATCTTGCCATTCTGGAACTAGTAAAGCTTCCTCTTCCCATAGGAGTTCAGGGAGATTTGTGGTTTAAACATTTACTCACTTGCTAGTGTTTCTGTGACTGGTTTAATAGTATCTTTTTAATGGAAGGCCAAACACCACATTAACTATATGGAACTGTTTTAAAATTATTCTTTTCAACAAAAGAGGGTTGTACCCTGTAAATTTTAAAACCAGCTTTTACCGTACATAAGGTTATTTTGCTATTATGTATGGTTTCCATATACACATAGATAGATATATGGATATACTCATCCACAGGCAAAGTGAGATCTCAGAATAAAGAAAACCACATGCTTAATAGCACAGGGGGGGAAATTACTTCCCAAAGTTTTTAACCAAATAATGGCTCAAATGCTTGAGTTCTCTACCAGTATCTTAAATCTAACACTTTCAAGGAGCAAGAAAATGAATTTGATTACACCTTTGTTGATGTATCAATAGAGTATCAGAGCTGACACGTTGAAGCTCTTCCATATGTGCAGATAGAAATCCAAACAACTTGCACTGCCCCCCAAATTAGCTGAAGCAGCACAAGGTCTTTTATCAGTCACCCTGGGGCAGCAGAAAGTAGCCTGGAAGTTCAAGGGTTAAGCGAGGTTAAATGTTAACAAACTTCAGCTTGTCAGACTCCATGAGCCTGGCCAAGCTAGTAACGTGCCTGTGTCCTCCATTTCTGTGATACTGTGCCTGATTAGGTTGAACTGTGAAGAATAACGTGTAGTAAGAGAGAGACAGAAGTAGGTAGATATAGGTGAAGGAGTGAGTGTGAGAGAGAGGGCACGCATACATGCACATGTTCATGTGGAGGTACATGTGTCTGAAGTGGCTTTCTGAGGTCCAGAGGTTGGACCACATTCAATGGAGTTTTCTGTGTTATTTCAGTGTCACATAGAATACCTTCCTGGAAGGGTTCGGTATGCTTTTAATGATACCTTGAAACGAAATTCAAACAAAATTAAAAAAAACCCCAAAGTCTGTAGTGAGGCATTATTAAAACTGAGACTGCACTGGCCTGGGTTCCCATGATATCTGCAGTATCTCTTGAACTTAGAGTAAGAGCTACACCACTATAGATTAGCACATGCTGCTTTTTTAACAGTGTGCTCTCTGCTGAGATACAGATTGTGACGTGCATAGTTGCATCGAGGTTTCTGGCTGTTTACTTATAAAATTACTTTATCAAAATAACGTCAGATGTTTAGCTACTGGAAATGCATGCAGTGAGAATATAGAAATTATGGCCAAGATTTTCAAGTGACTAAATGGTTCCTGGATGTTTTGTTTTTTGGTTCACATTTTGGGAGACCTTAAACAGTCTTGATTTTTCCAAAAATGGAACAATTGGGTCACCTTTAAAGCCTTTCAGAATGGGCATCTAACTGAGAGCACTCTAAGCTAGTCATTTCTTAAAATCATGCCCACACATTTAGAGTGTGTGTGTATATACTGTGAAGTGGTATGTATTATGTGTATTCTCACAGTATGGCTCCAATCCTTGATTGGACCACTAAGCCTTACAGCTGCAGTTAGAATGTGTCACTTCATGAAATGTTCCTTTTTCAAGGCCTTACACAAATCACCCTTCAATTAGGTTTCCACTCTCCTCTTCCCCTGCTCTTTCCAGCTGTTTGAGCTTCTTAGACTGAGCTCCAAATACTATTCCATCTTTTATTTTCTTTTTTGTCTTTTCCTACATGATTCCATGTGCTGGAATCTCTTTCCCTTTCCATGTCGCTAGTCAATCTTCCTTCCTAAAATGTATTTTTTCTGTGAAGCTTTCCAGTGACAATCGTTTTTTTATTTTTTTTTATTTTTTAAGCATTGTTTCCAGTTATCATCTTTTGGCATATTACCATGGTCAACATTAAAATGACAGCTTTTTCCCACATTTAGGGGGCAGTGGTACTGAAGATTCTGCATTGTATCTCATTATATGCTGCTTCAAAAACCACTACCTGGCATCTTTGAGTAAACATTGAACTTTAATGGCAACCATTTGCACATGTTGGAAATGCATTGCCTAGGTTAGATTTAGATTGGAAATTAATTAATATAAAGTGTCTGCTTTCCTCTGTCTCTCCAGATCTGAGCCTCCTGACAGCACTATATAAATATAAGTTTTTTCCCTGCTTCCATATATGTATTAGCTATTGGCTGTTGTTAAAATCAGGTTTCTGCCTCAGAGGGTCTAATGGCCTGCCGTATTACAGCAAGCCCTGCATTCCTGTAAACTGTAGCTCAGTTTAAGATGCTACCTATCCTTTTTTTTCATTTTGTTCTCCTGTCTCCCCTCTCTGTCTCTAATGTATTCTTCTTCTGTGCTCACAAGGCCAATTGAGCAGCACTGGGTGGTACCAGCAGAAACTGGCATTTACAGCAATGAGCAGATGCAAAATCAAGTGACATATGTTGCATAAATAGAATATGTAAAAATGTACTAGAGATACTGGAATTTATCTTCACTTGATTAGGGTGCCCTTATTACTCATAGCTGTGCTCGCTGAGTGATGGGGTAGTTGTGCCGACACTTTCAACAAAGATGTTAATTGTGATGGTTGTTTAGTGATAATGGCCCCTCCTTCTAGGAACTAAATAGAACTAAACAGGTACCTATACTGAGTTGTCATAAGGCAGTCATTTGAGCTGATGGCCAGGGGTGAAAAGCTACCCTTAAAGAAACTGTTACAGTTGAGGTTGCAGAAGCTCACACAATAAACTCCTGTTTTTAGTCATGTTTTCAAAACTTTCCTTTTGGGCACAGGTTTTCAAGGCTTGGCCTTTTCCTTTGAACAGGATGATTTTTCTTTTAATGAGCCAAAATAGTTCCAGAGATTTTTTTTTTTTTACTTTATTAAAAAGAAAAAAGTTTTTCTAACCGTATTCTTTAAGAGCCCTATAGTTAAAATTACAGAGCTTTGAAAGCAGAGAAGTATGGAGCTCTATATTCATGAGGAGCAGTACATGGTCTCATTCTGAGGAATGATTTAGGTACCAGCCTTAGACAAGAGAATCATTAATCTGGCAAGGTGCATGTCTAGGGCCTGATGTATAGAGAAGAGTATGGACATAACTACCTTGGGGAAGACTTTTTGCTGAGCTTCTTCCTAGTAAAAGGGAATTGTACAATGGCTTTAAGCCACCACTCTTCCTTATGATTTGGAACTACTCAAGCACCAAACTGTCCACTATAACTAAGGCATTTGATGGTGACCCAAGCTGATGTACCAATGGGTGATGTGACACAATGCACAATCAGTGGAGAAGCATGTACTACAGCCCTCTCTCTGTCCTGTTTCCAGACTGCCCTTGGTGCTGGGACTCATGCAGGAAGCTTGTTAGACCGGTGAGACTTCTGTAACTGGCATGATAGTCCCTCCCTTATTTTCATTTTGAATTGGGTTAGCCCCCTCTAGGTATGGCTCTAGAACCTTCAAATCTTAAAAAATATGATGTGAATAGGCAGCTTGCCAATGGTAAGGGCGTGAGGATGCAGGAAGAGGCATAGGCAGTAGGGGTCATTCTTTCAGAAGTAAGCCATCTGCTCTCCAGGGCTAGGCCCAGCAATTACACATAAACCACTTTCAAAATGGCTGAAACCAGTTTAAGATAACCCTAGATGGGTATAGTATCAGACTTAACAGATTTTGGTTAAATTGGTTTGTTGAACTTCTGTCCCAGATCCCCTCCAGATTCAAGTTAACTCATAGTCCCCCAGCATCCCAGGATGCTTTGTCTCTCCCCTGAAAACCCCACCTCACAGGGTGGGTAGGTTAGCCCTGACCCAAGCTGTCTGCTTCAATGGGGCAGGGAGGTATGCTCTAGTGTCCCAGTTGTCTGGCCTGGGCCACTGCAGGCTTGTGGCTGCAATTCCAGACTCAAAAGTGAATGTATGGTCACTTGCTTATTGATTCAGTCTACGCAGTTTTGGCTAACTTGTGAAGACTGAATTGATTCAACCTTGGCCTTTTTGCCTGTCTGTACTTAGCCCAGGAGTGAGGCCTCCCTTTTGTGGATTAGTAGATTTTTTACCCTATGGATCCTGTGAGGTCTTCAGGCAAGAAAATAGGAAAAGAGAGAAGAAAAGGGCCACTGTGAGTTATCTGAGTACTGCCATGTGATAGTGTAATTAAAAGACTATATTTATGGGTGGGGAAAAAGCAAAAGAGTTCAACCCTAACTCCAACATTTCCAGACCTCGCAGTGCCTAGCTACACATTCTCTCTGAGAGTGGTTCTTGCATGTAAACCTGCTATCAGATAGCTGAGCTTACTCAAATTTGTACATGCAAGAGGTTTAGAAATATATTTGACAAAACAAGGCTTTGTCATTGGGATAGAACCAATAGGAGTTCTTTCTTTTTTTGTGTGGTTACCAACAACTTCAAAAGAAACAGTGGGTTTTTAATATTGGGTGCATCAAACTTATCATGACATGTTCAACCTTTAAAAAAATGAATGATCCATTTAAAAGGTTGGATGTCTTACACTTGTATCACAACCAGAAACTTAGCGGGGGAAAAGTCAAGGATTACCTCAAAGAGAAATGAGAAAAAACAGGTGCATGTTAAAACGGTGTGAAAAAAAAGAATGATTAGAATGGTTGGTATAAATAAAACTCTACATGACTGATATTAACTTTCTACCAACAGGGGATCTTTGGAGGTGAGGCACAAGTGAGGGAGGGGCTAAAGGGATAGTCTCCTCCTAAAGCTCTTCGAGTTGGCAGGCAAGGGTTCAGCATTGCCTCCATGTAAAAGAGGGAATCTGGAAGCAGCAGGAATTATTTATAGAAAATGTGCTGCTCAGCAAACAGATAGCAAAGTTCCAGCTTACTCAGTGTTGCTAGTGGTCCAGAGTATGGGGCAATTGGGCAGCAGGCAGGCGAGATGGCTGTCAGAGAGGTGTGCTGCCTACTGGGACCTGAGGCCAGGTTAGGGTTCTTGTCTGAGTGAGGATTTCTGCTTGGTAGGTCTTTGTCACTTGACTTGAACTCCCACTCACTCTGCTGTTGTGCAGTAGAGAAAGTGCACGGGACAAGAACCAGGCACAGCCTGTTAAAGAGAGGAGAGCTGATCCATGCCCAGGTGCCTTCTTATGGAAAATCGCATAGAATTTAATAGGGATGAACCCAGTGGGATTTTAAAGACATTGCTCTAAAAGCTGATTGACTTTAATAGAGAATGAGATTGCTTACACAGGCTTTTAAAACCCTCCTATAAACTGCTACAGCAGTTGTCATAAGGTTAAGTCTCCAGTTGTGGCCTGTGCCTGAAACAAGCAACTGAAGAGGCCTGTGATGGCAGCCTGGGAGCTGTGCATGGTGCAGAAAAGGCTGCCTTTCCCAGTAAAGGAGTAACTAGGGAGTGGGGAGGTGTGGTGTAAATCTCCATAGCTGCCTGCAGGCAACTGAGAGGCCAGAGTGAAGCACACTAGTGGAAGAGCTAGTCAACCTTGCTAGAAAGAGCTTTGGAAAAGTCAAAAGACCATGTTGGACTTGGCGACAGCCAGGTGGCGGCAGGAACAGTAAAGGGACTGCTTGTGTCCTAGAGTACCAAGGGAACTGTTTCTTTTTTGTGTGACCTTCATGAGCTAGATGCCTTGTGGGGGGGTGTCCTTTGAAAAGGTCTGCGTGTGGGCGTATTGAGGAGTCACTCCAGGATGCAATCCGCTAGCTCTTAGAGAATGCTACAATAAAAAAATACTAACAGAAAAGTGATCACTGCCTGAACCCTATAACACTTTTTCTTAAGGGCTGGCCAATGGATGGAAGAGTGTGCATGCTTGTTGGGTTGGGGAAGCTGGAACCATAAGGCTCCCTGCCCACTGGAGGTTGGAAATGTCGTCTTTTCCGTAGCATTTGTTCTAAAGAAAGATATGGAGGTGGGGGGGACTCATTCTTGACGCTCCTATTTCATGGGTCTGATTTTTCTCCCTGCTACTGAGTACAGAAGAGGGGGCAGAGAAGGAGGGAAAGAGAGGCTTGTCTCCCTGTTTTATCTATCTGTTAAACAGTGACCCTCATGCTTGAGGTAAGAAGAGTAAGGATGCCCCAGGTAAAAGGGGCATCAAGGAGGAACATCAAAGGAGTGCTAAAAGAAAACAGGAAGCCTTATTTTTGAGAAGTCACTGGAGAACAGGTGAGACATGAGCAAAAAACAGTGTTAGGGAGGAAACTGCTGGAGAACAAAGCAGCTGTCACCCTACTCCAGCTCTTCTCTCAAAATCCTGAAATGGGGGCACATTCCCTGCAATGCAGACTATTAGAAAAAAAGTGGTGGGGATCACTAGTTTTTCATAGCTTTCAAGAAGACAACAATAATAGAAGGAGCCAGAGTCTGCTGTGGCAAAGAGCAGCCCTGACCTGAACTGGGGGCTCCAGGTAGCTCAAATGAGCAAGCAAACCCTAGATAATCAATCCTTGCCCTGAGGACAGTTTCGTGTGTATTCTTGCAGTGTTGCCAGTGGGCTTCAGACTGTGGTGGGGGTTGGGATGATGAAACAGAAATTAAATGTTAGCCAGTATGACTCAGTCTGATGATGACACCTTTGTGGGCAGGCCACGCTGCTCCTGCTATGTTCAATAAACCTTCCTGGCTCTCTGGGAAGCTCAAGTGGGGACATGATGCTGAACACAGGTAGGAAGGAAGGAGAGATGCCTACCGGCTTCTGAGTCTTAAAAAAAAGTTTCCAGCTGCTACTCCCATGGCATGCTTGACTGAAAGGAGGGTGCATCTATACCAATGCCCCTCCCCCCAAATCTGCCCCTGTACCCCACTGTAGCAGCTGCTGCTGAGGTGAGCACAATTGGGTTCTTTAAGTCCTTGGGGCATAGAAGACTGACCACCCTGAACAAGCTCTCCTCTTTTCCCAACTCTGGCACTGAGCAATATAGTATAGAGCACAGTATAGTACATATAGTGTGCAGGAAGAAATTTCCCTTGAGTTACTGCAAAAAGACATGCTCCCATCATGAAGCTGTAATGCATCGTGTATGTTTGAAAGAGACTCAAATATCAATTTTCTTCAGGTAAGCTAATTCTGATGTTATTTAAGACACATCAAACTTGCCATTAAAATCCCTGTATCACTAAAACTAACTGGCATATTTAAATTCAGGAATGACTTCTCTGTTCCTTTCAACTCGGATTCAGCCTGAAATTGGAAGAGTAGCTGCTATTCATATCTTTCATACACTTGTGTTTCTTGGGTTCTATCTGACTACTTCTGCAACTCATACTACTGTGTCCATCTGCCATGGATAATATGCATCGTTGGGCTGCGCTAACCCATTATGCTGTGTTGTCTAATTACTCCCTTTATTATGCATAAGAAATGTAAAATATTTATTTTGTTTTGTAACAACATACAAAATACAACTCCTGTTATTTGTCTGTTGGTCAAGGAATCCTTATTTGTGGCATTTATGCTATTCTGTTTGGATAAATACTTGGGGGTTTACTAAAGCTATTTTATTTCACCCAGGTTTGATACAAAAAAGAGAGTTTTTAGCCCTTCAGTTAGGAAAAATTTCTCAACTCTTTTAGTTGGTGTGGTAAAGGCAGACTAGAGACGACTGTAAGGTGTTCTTCTTATGTATCACAGCAGAGCCAGCAGTCTATATTTCAATAAACGTAGTGATATTCTAGGACAGTGGGCCAGATCTAACCTCCAAAGTGACTGGATGCGTCCCATGGCATGGGGAATCAGTGGCAAGCAGCTTGTCCCTGGATGTCCTCTGCCCAGCCCTGTACCGTGCCACTAATCCTCTCCACAGATCTCTCTGCTCACTTTTTCCTCCCTCCCCTATAGCTGGTGCTATTTACCTCTCTCCCCCATCCCCTTTGACACTGACAGCCATCTCTGTCTCCCCTCTTGCCTTCCCTGTCTGGAAGGAGAGTGGTGGCAAGCACCTGGTTTACCACTCTGGAAGTTTGAGCACCACTTCCCTAGGATGTGATCATAAAGTTATTGTACAGTGGTACTGGTAAAAGTGTACTTCTAGTTTGGATTCCTTTGAATTCAGGGTATTTCTAGCTTTAATTAAACATGAGTGCATGTTTCAGGTGTTTTGGTTGTAGCCGTATTGGTCTAAAATTTCATCTCAGACATGTAAAGTCCTCCTCCTAGTCCTAGATGCAATTACCTTTCCGTTTGAACTCCTGTGTCTGTAGGTAGGTCCTCAATAAAATCAGCGATTGGTGGATTTCTGCAGCAATTGCTGTAGATTAGAAGTGAATGGCAAAGTTAGAAAGAATATAGATAGAAACCAAATGTTATATTGCTTGTCCCAACACAGAAGTAATAATAGTTAGATCTTAGGATCTGCATGTCTCAAAATGCTGTGCAAAGAAGTAAGTATCACCCTTACAGCTAGGGAGACTGAGGCACAGAGAAGTGAAGTGATCTGCAGGAAGAAACAGCAAGAAGCTACTGGCAGCACTAGAATTAGATACTCTGAGGCATCATTTGACATCCTAAGGGTTAGAGCACATTGCTTTTCTAATCTCACTAAACTTTCCAAACTGCTTTTAAAGAGCTAACTACTAAAATTCTCTGTTGGCTTGTTCTTTATCAGCACAGTCTGACATCCACTTTTCTGTGACATCACAGGTATCATAAGGTAATGGGACCCATAGTAGCTGTGATGTCATAAAACAAGGCAGGCTGTGAATATGTTTGACAAACCAGCAAGTGCCAGAGGAGCAGGGAAGAATAAAAAAAAAGATAACGGTTTGAGCTAAATGCCTTCAATTTTGTTAATTGAGTCCTTCTCTAAGCACTTTTGCTGTTAGCTATATTTTCATGTTAGCTTTGCAGTTCACCTTTAAACTTTCATGGTGCCAGCATGAGAATTAGAATGGATATCAGGGAAGTTGTAAAAGTTGCACCCCTGACAATGAAGGGAAGAAGAATAAAGGGGTATGACTGGCTGAAATGAATGTCATATGTATTCTCCTTTTAAAAAATATTCAAAGTGTTCATACCTCAAGGACATAATTTAAATGTTCATTTTAGCTTTCCAGTCACCTTTAAAAAAGACAGTGGCATAGCACTGCTGCCTCATTTAGATTACAGAATAATCTGAAATCTCCTGTACTTCTTGGTATAGGGGACTTTGTCTTTAGAAATTCAGATTTTGTAAGACTACAGGAAGATGTTTTCACTGCATCTTAGAACCCCTAAAACTGTATGTGTTCATTTCAGAGTGAGTGAATTAAGGAGAGGATACTTCTACTAAAGAAGAACAATTGAATTCAAATATACCTGGCTGAGAAATAAACTGCAAGTCCTTCAATCCTTCTTTTGGATTTATTAGCTTGTAGGTTATATGTGTTTCCTGAAACTTCCTACTGCAGAAGTCTGCTTTCCAGAGTCCTCTTAGGATCTGAAAGGCTGTGCTGTAATTTCACTTTGTTGCATACCACTGCAGCAAAACAGGCCAAACAAAGCTGAACTGAGTCAGAAAAGTACAGCACACAAAGTGTTCCTGTGACCTGGTAACTAGAGACAACAGGTCACAGTCGTCTAGGGACAAAAAGCAAAAGAGAAGAGAGAGATCACGGTGCACAAATTCTAAAGGGATCTCCCAGAACAGCACCTAAAAAAAAAATCATTGCATGAGTTCAGGAGCATCTCCTTTTCAAGGATCACACCCACCACTTGTGCATTATGCATGCGATAGTGTATGCATACACAAATGGCATCACTGAAAAAGAATGTAAACTTTGATTTTTTTTAAAAAATACTGTTTGCTGCTTTTCTTACTTGGCTCCGTAGCTCCTTTCTTTGGAGCTTTTTATCTGAGCATATAATTTCCTAGGACAAAATAATGCTTTTCTCTTTTTTTTTACTGATTGCAGTATGCCACTTAGACTGGGCTTTCTTCCACTGCCCTCTGCACCAACATATGGGGGTGGCACTAGCCTGGGAAATAAATGAATGCAAAATGGAATTATAAATGAAAATAATAAAAATAATAATAATACAAAGAATAAATAAGCCTGGTGAAAAATGGAGTATTAATTCAAGCTGTGTCCTACATACCAATAATAAATGACCCAGTACTGAGGAAAGCAGGTTGCTAAATTAAAACTAATGTGGGAGGTGTTCATTCCCTCCCCCCCTACCCCTGCCTTCACAGCTGCATGGATCCATGTTGGGGGCTTGGTTGTCTCCCCTCCCTCTCTTCAATCTACCTAGCCAGAGACTTCTCCCCGTTTGACAGCTACTGCAAGCCCAAACTGACAGCTCTTCAAAATCTGCTGAAGAAACCCAGAATTAATTAAGTCATTGCTGGACTGTAATTTCCTTGAGAAGTAAAAAATTCTCACACAAGAAAAGGTTACAGAGACCTTTTCTGTGTCAAAATTACCATGCTGCATGAATATTAATGCTCTTAATGAAGACAACCTTTGCTTCATCAAGAAGGTTCTGGAGCAGGTGCCAAGCCTGAAGTCTCACTCTGTGGATTTTCTAGTCTATGAAAGTAGGCACAATGCAATTTTTCCATTAAAATCAACATTTCCCACATGATCACTTTTCTTTTTTTGCTTTACAGATAGGAGGGAAGGAGGTGGGGGGGATCTCTTTGCTTTGAAATCAAACATTTAAAGGTTTCGTTCAACACATTAGTCAGTGTTGATGCTGGTGGGGTGGAGGGGAGAATCTGGTTTATTTATACAGATCTCACACATGCTTCCATAGATCATAGCAGCGTTCATGCCTAGTATTGCCCCAGGGTGCTGCTGGACACATTAGTCCATAAAGGGTTGTGATGAAATCAACTATTTAGGATCTGAGGGACAAATCCAGCCTTCCCCCTCTGAAGCTGAGGGAATTCAGCTGTACAAGAGAAAGGCTGCATGTGGGGTGCTCTGCACTGCACAAAGCCACAAACATAGCAGTTGTTGAACAGCTGCTACCAGTCCCTTTTTTTTTCCCTGTCTGTCAGGGTTGTTTCTTAAGCAGGTTGCTCCAGGAATGGGATGCCTGGGATCTGTGGGGAGAAGTCAGGGAGAGCAGAAAGGGAAGGTTCCTTGTCCAGTGTCTGGCCCTGGCCAGTGAGTTTAGCATTTGCTCCTTTACAAACAACCCATCTTTTCCCTTCTTCCCCATGCTTCAATCTGCCTCACCCAGCTGCAGAGGACCAGGACTCCCATTGGTGTCTGTTGGGGATGACTCTTAAGCAGCCAGAAAGCATTTGTCTAGTGTAGTAAGGTGCTCTTTTCCCTGAACTCAACATGTTGCTGCTGGTTTGGAGAGTGAAAGGGTATGGATGGACTTCAACCCAAGTCTTACAAGTAAGGACAACAGCAGAACAACAGGTTTAGTCACTGGAACTGTCTGGGGTTCTTCATGTTATTTCATATTCATATTCAGAACTCTTCATAGTGCTTAAATACATTCATTCCCATAGTATTTTGTAAGGGTACGTGAACACAATCTTGATTTTTATTGGTGGGAGAAACTGAGGCAACAAGAGCCAGGGCCTTCCCTGCTGGCCACTCCAAAGAGCCAGTGTATGCCTAAACTGCAAATGCAGTGAAATGGAGGGATGCCCAAGCTCCTGCTAAACAAGCTGGATTGGATATTGGAAGCAACAGTAGAGCAACAGTAGCATAGAGGTTCAGGAAGCTGAGAAGCATGATATATTAGCTCAGGTCATTTAGAACTAGTTGGAGTGACTTTGACCTGACCTACCCTGATGTGTAGACATCTGTATTCTGTCGTAAGTTCAGTTTGTTTCAAAACCGCTCTACAAGGTATTTTTCTACTGCTTGTTAGGCTTGACCTCCTGGCTGCTACCTCAAGCCTATACTTAGGACCATCCACACTGAATACTCCTAAACTTAACCCTTGAGCACAGTCCAGCCTGACCCTAAAAGCTCTGCTCTATTCCAGGGCCTGTAGCTGAACCTGCTTCTAGCCCAGCCCTCCCTGCAGTGTGTTTGGCATGAGTCAGGTGCTGCGGGCTGCAAGCACAGGATATGTCCCAGGGGCAATGCCACAACTTCCTATTCCTGCTTTCCAGCTTTGGCACCCCACTTCCTGTCTCTGCTGAAGCACAGTGTGAACTGCTTTAGTGTGGGCTGGAATGTAAGATATGGATGGAGCAAGACAAATCATGTGGATTGGGTTGGTTGAAAGCGATCTGTGGGGTTAATTCCTAAATATCAATGCTGTAAAGCAATGGACTCCAACCTTTTTATGGTGAAAATCACTTTTTGCAAGTAAAGGGCACCCCAGGATCTACCATGCCCCCCCACTCTGCCCTGCCCTGCCCCCTGCCCCACGCACCCCTAGAACATAGAGTGTCCCAGACACAGCTGGGCCAGGCCATGGCCCAATCACACTTCTGTGCCTTGGCTGCAATGAGCTGTGCCCACCTGGTCACCAGATGAACATGGTGTTGGGCCCCAGCTCAGCCAGGTTTGGAAGTCTCCACAGTCTAGGGGCATGTGGGGGGCAGTTCCCACTGCTAGGCACAGCCCAGCTGAGGCCCAGGGGGCTCATGCCTCCCCACCTGTGCTCCGGGAGGAGGCTGCTGCTGCTGCAGGCTGCCCACTGTGCCTGGAGCACAAGGTGGGGGAGGGCACAGGCCCTAGAGGCCTCCGTCGGGCTGCACCCAGCAGTGGGAGCTCCCCCCTGACCATGCACCCTTAGCCTGCAGAGAGTCCCAGACCCAACAGTTGCTCTAGCAAGGTTTTGGATCCAGATCCTTGCTAGGAGCGAGAGATTAAGTTTGAATCTTTTCAGAACTCATTCACTGATAAATGAAAACAGGAGTTTCTTTGATTTGTTTCAGGAAAGAATCTGCATTAGAAAACCAACAGAAAATGAAGGCGTCGGTCAGCACCCTTTGTGTACCTGAAACTCTAATGGAAACCCATGAGCATGCTGGGAATTCATGTTTGGCAGCAAATTACCAGACCACGGCTGTGAAAATAAATATGTAAAATACTATATTTTCTTGCATATAACACACCCTGAAATATAATGTACACCTTGCTTTTGAAAGGCAGCATGAAGAAAATAAGATCTTTCCTGGTAAGGAACTAGGTAGCAGCAGCTACGGAGCCAAAGCGTCTTCTGCATGCCAGATGGGATCCATGGACTGATAATGGATGCTGGGTCTGACACCATGTGCTAGGCCTGGGGCAGTGCGCTGGGTCTAATCCCATTTGCTGGATCCAGACATGGACCAACCCTGTATGCTGGTCTGATCTGGCATGTGGGGCCATGTCATGCAGCCAGCCTTTATCATTCCAACAGGAAGCTAATTACATAAAATAAAATAAAGCGAGGCACAAGAAATAGTAGAGAAATGGCCAGGAAAGGAGAGAAGCAGTTGCTATGGAGGAAAAAGGAGAACAGATAAAAGCCATTTCCTTTTCCCTCTTCACAAAAGGAGAAAATGATATAAAAATTGGCTATTAATTTAGAATTTAGATATCTTTTAGTTTTACTTATTAGTCATTCATGATCTAATAATGGCTGTGGCTAACTTATAAAAAAATAAATCCGATTATTTTCTGTTGGGACATGTAATACCCTATATATATTAAAAAGGTAAGCAGTGATATATATTTATGGGTACTGATGTAATAGCTACTAGATTTATAATGCAGAGAAGAAACATAATTTTATTAGAAAGAGCAATAGTTCACAATCCTATTATTGTTTATTGCTGACGTCAGTGCTGAACTATAATAAGAATCATGTAACAACTAGAAATAATAAAAAATAAATGTCGTTTACATTTGCAAGAAAACGGATCCTTTAAAACAAAATACAGATTTAAAAATCAACTCTTAGCTAGCTGGGGACATCTTGCACTCACTACTGTTATGGCAGCAGTAGCATTTAGGATCCAGCACTTTGATGTGAAGTGTGCTGAGTCCACTTGACTCAGCAGGTTGACAGTGCTCCACACGGCCCAGAACCAGGCCCACATCTTTCCTATTAATATTACAAATATTATCTTCCTAGACTTGACTGTACTGAAAGCCAGAGGGACCTTAGGTTGCCTGGTCTGACTTTGTGTATATCACAGATTCTTATATTTCACCCAGATATCCTACATCAGCCCCAAAGACTTCATTTAGCCTCATAAGATGAATATTTCAGTCTTAAAAACCCCAAAATGTATGCTATAGGCAGCAAACAGGAGAGAACAAAGCACCACCACTGCCAGAAGCTGCAAGTAACAGATTCAATAAGATATTCTCAGATCATCCCAGCAGACAAACCATGTTTCCTACTGCAGGGCAGTTCCAGTCCTCCCAGGTTCCTGCCATTCTGATCTGAGAGATTTCTACCTGACCTCATCAGTTTGATACCTGACCTAGGTACACTAGGCACCTCTTAGGGTTCTTTTACCTTTCTCAGAGGGCTTCCTTTCCTCATTCAGGGTCCTGTCTCCAACTATGACTGGTCTCTGCTGCATTAGAAGGGCACAACCACTTCCAAGAACTACACTGCAAAGGCATAACTATCAGTTTTGGGCAGAGATGTTGTCATGTGCCAGAGAGTGGGGACATGGTGTTGAGTGCTGGAGAGCAGGGATGTGGGGCCAGTGCAGGATGATGCTGGCACCTCCTCTGATTCAGTGCGCGGAGCTGATAACTCACTCACCCAGTCCTAGTTATGCTATTGCTATGCATCCAGGAGAAAGGTTTCTTTCCTGATCCATACAGGTCAGCTTACCCAAAGCCCTGCAGCATAAGGTTTGTTTATACTAGTTGTCTTAATGAAGAAGTCCAAATGTTATAAGGAATGCAGGCAATCCTTTTCTCTTTAAAAAGGGGAAGAAGGAGGAGACTCAGAAATGTAGACTGAAGAATTTGTCTCAAAAGTTAGATCAAAGTGTATTTTAATCTATTTAGTTGATCCTTTTGGCTTCCCTTATCAATTGCCTATGACTGATCATGCAAATAGGTGTGTTAGTCTGGAGTCAGGCAGAAGGCAGGGTAGAGATGCACCTTACATACTAACTAAATCAGAGATGCATAAGCTTTTATGAGCTACAGCTCAGTTCATCAGATGCCTTGGAAGGATATGAACAGAGCTGGCCATCAAATAGGCTCTAAATGATGGTTTCATAGTTGTTAAGAGTCGGAAGGGACTTCAATAGATCATTGAGTTTGACCCCCTGCCCTGGGCAGGAAAGAGCGCTGGGGTCATAGGACCCCAGTCAGGTGCTTGTCCAGTCTCCTCTTGAAGACCCCCATGGTAGGGGAGAGCACCACCTCCCCTGGAACCCCATTCCAGATTCTGGCAACCATTTCTGTAAAGAGGTTCTTCCTGATGTCTAACCTAAATCTGCTCTCTGTCAGTTTGTGACCATTGTTTCTTGTTACCCCAAGAGGAGCCCTGGTGAAGGGAGCATCTCCTATTTCTTGCTGCCCTCTCCCTCCCCCTAATGAATTTGTAAACGGCCACAAGATCCCCTCTCAGCCTTCTCTTGCAGAGGCTGAAGAGATCCAGGTCCCTCAGTCTCTCCCATAGGGCCTTACCTGCAGGCCCCTGGCCATACAAATGGCCCTCCTCTGGACCATCTCAAAGTTAGCCACATCCCTCTTGAAGTGCGTTGCCCAGAACTGGACAAAGTACTCCAACTGCAGCCTGACCAATGCTGCATAGAGGGGAAGTATCACTTCCTTGGATCTGTTTGTGATGCACCTGCTAATACATGATAGAGTGCAGTTAGCTTTACTGATTACTTTTTCACATTGATGGCTCATACAGGTTTCCCTCAATTTATGTGGTAGATACATTCC
This sequence comes from Alligator mississippiensis, assembly GCF_030867095.1. Classification (NCBI taxonomy): domain Eukaryota; kingdom Metazoa; phylum Chordata; order Crocodylia; family Alligatoridae; genus Alligator; species Alligator mississippiensis. The sequence continues at coordinate 108,859,978 of NC_081826.1, forward strand.
CGGGGAAAGGTGCATAAATCAAATTTGCATTTACAATGAAACAGATAGGGATGCGTTCCCACGGCAGTGAGGGTGGGAGGGAATGAGGCTGGAACTAGGGAAGGGGTAGGGAGAAGGGAGCCCAGTGGCTGCAAGCAGGCAGCATCTGCTGCTTCCAGGGCTGTAGCAGGGGCAGCACCAGGCTCTTTGCGGTGCTCAGGGTGAGCAGCAGCCCCACTCAGCCCACTTCTCCCCACTCAACCTACAGCTCCTTTTCTCACCGCAGCCCCTAGCAGCCCTGGGTGTGGCCGATGCCAGCTGCCATACCCCAACTCACAGACTTACCTGCTTGGGGGAGGAGGGAGCGCGACTATGCCGATTGCATAACAGTGAATTTACCTCACATATAACGAATTTCAGGTATAAAAAGGGTCATTGCATAAGAGCAGATTTGCATAAATCATACCTGCATAAATCGATCGAAACCTGTATTCATCTTGGAGTCAACTATGACTCCGAGATCCCTTTCTGCCGCTGTGCTGCTGAGAAGCTCATCCCCTAGCTTATGAGTCTGTTGGTGATTCCTTGGTCTATCATCTACTCTGGTAAATTGTTCCAACAGCCAGTCATCCATGCTAATAGGAAACTGTATCTTGTTTCCAAGGTGAATTTGCCTAAACTCAACTTCCAGCCATTGTACCTTGTTATGACCTTGCCAGCAAAGTTCAATCTGCACCCCCACCCCCAAACACTTTCTGTATTTGTAAGTACTTATATACAGAGATCAAGTTACTTCTCAGCATGAATGACATGCCTCCAGTAGCGGTGGGGGGGCACAGCGGCGGTGGTGGGAGTGTGGCAGCAGTAAGTGGGGAGGTCCCGCAGATGCTGCTGGTGCTGTTGGTGGTGGGGCAGGTGGCGAGTGCCGACCAGGGGTCGGTGACCACCCACAGACGCTCCTGGCATTGTCAGTGGTGGCCAACAGCGATCGCTAACCACCCACAGATGCCGCCGGTGGTGTGGGGGGCAAAGGGGGGTGGCGAGTGGCGACCTCCCACAGGTGTCACCAACAGTGTCGGCAACACCTTTTCATAGGGGGTGCTTCTCCATGCTCAAGGGGTGCATGTGCACCCATGTGCACCCCCTTCACATCACCAATGCGTCTCAGTCTTCTCTTTGATTAAATAAATTAAGCTCCTTAGGCCTCACGAGTAAGCCTTGTTTTCCAACTCCTGGATCACTTTTGTGGCCCTCTTTTAAACTTATAGTAGTATTTCCACATCCTTATTATAAAGTGGATGCCAAAACTGGACACAATAATAGCAGTCTTACCAATGCTAGCCATAGGCACAAAGTCACTGATTAACTTCCACTTTATATATTTCATTTTATATACCCTTTTAGCCACAGTGTTATACTGAGAGTTCATGATGAGGCAGTTACCCAGGCTAACTGCAATCTTTCTCTGAGTCACTTCTTTCCAAACAGTCCCCATCCTGTAGGTGTAGCTCATGTTCTTTAAACTCAGATGCATTACTCTATATTTGGCTATACTAAAAAATTGCCTGCTAGACCTAGACTGTTTAACCAAAAGATGCATCAACCCAGCTTCCTCATTATTTATGACCTCACCAAGCTTTGTGTCATCTGCAGACTTTGCCATCAAAGTTTTTACATCATCATTCAGATTGGTAAAAAATATTAAACAGCAGTGAACCAAGAACTGATCTATGGCAGGCCCTGCTGGAAAGATTCCCACTCTTTGATGTCTCCCTATGCAGAGCTATCTTTTGATATCTGTCCCTGAGCCAGTTTTTAAACTATATAATCTGTGCTTTTTTACTTTCCTCTCATGTAAATGCCCTCATCAAAAGGTGATGTGATACTATGTCAAACACCCTGGAGACCTCCAAACATACAACATAAAACTATATACTACTTAAGTTGCCTTTTTTAACCAGATCTGTAATCCTGTCAAAATTAGACAACAGGCCTGTCTGCACCATCAAAGTATCACTGCACATAAGCCTGGATTGCCCACTCCACATGCACTGTCCCTGGAAATGGACATATTGCAGCTGTCTTAGTGTACCACTCAATGCATATCAATAAGCACATCTACAAGAGAGATTTTTGATATGTGCCACAACATTACATTTGTTCAGGGTGCAGTGCACATGGGATGGGTATGCCATGCTTCAACATGGCACTGCCAAACATGGTCAAGTCTCAAAGATTCGTGTTACAGGCCCTACCTTCCATTAAACCAGTGTGGACTAGCATTAATTATATTTTTAGCCTCTAATTCTTTGTTAATATTTTCCCAACTTAACGATTGTATTACTTTGCCTGGGACTGAGATGAGGCTGACTAGTTTATCATAGTTTGTATCCTTTATGAATCTTAAAACAATAGTTGCAGTCTTTTAATCCATTGGAATGTATCCAGTTTTGCAACATTTGTGAAAAATTAGCCTCCAGAAAACTCCTCAGCTATTTCCTTTAAAGCCCTGGGTCTAAGTTATTCAGGCTTGCTTATTTGAAAACAATTTAGCAAGAGGGTGCTTCACATCTTCGGAACATCACTTATGCTTCATTCTGAATATAGTGTAGAAATATCTATACATTTTTTAAGTCTTGTCTTATCTTTCATAGATGTTTAGGGTCGGAAGGGACCTAGTAGATCATCGAGTCCAGCCCTCTGCCCTGGGCAGGAAAGAGCTCTGGCGTCAAGTAACCCCAGCCAGGTACTTGTCTAATATCTTTTAAAACACCTCCAAAGGTGGGGAAAGCACCACCTCCCTTGAAAGCCCATTCCATATTTTGGCAACCCTTACCGTAAAGAATTTCATTCTGTTGGCCAGGGATTTTTCTTTCCTTTGGATTTCCTTATCAATTGCATATATATTTTTAGCTTGTAACTTGCATTCATTGTGATTTACTTCACCTTTTCCCCCCATTGTTCACAAATAATTTTTTTTTAAGTTTTATGACCACAGGCATTTAAAGAGAAATTAATCCTGTTCTCTGATGATATTAGGTGCTCTATAACATGGCACAAGTGTGCTATCTTCAGTATTAGTAATTAGAATTCTCATTCATAAACCTCCAAAGTCCGGTGATTTTTAGTTGTCTGTGACTATAAACAGGAGATGGGGTCTTTGTTGTAAAGTGCACCACTCTGCCCCTTCTTCTCATTCTCTCCTTACAAAACAAGTTGTAACCATCCATTTTAGCATTCCATAATACTCTTCAAGTTTCAGCTAAAACAAAAAGGTAAGTCTTATTTTTTCCTCAGATAGAAGCATCTCCATCTCCTCCTTTTAGTTACCCATGTTCCTAGCATTAGTATATAAAATGTGTTCCTTATATGCCACTTTGTGCTTGGATTTGCCATATGTGGCTTGCCATTTCAGAGGAAAGAAATAATTCAAATCCAGTCCAGCTGCTAAGAGCCGTGGAAAAACATGACTAGCAGATGGTTTTTCTTAAAAACACTAAGGGTTGGGAGAACATAGGGCATTTGGGAGGATAGGACTCAACCTTTACAAAATTGGGTGCTTAAAGGTAAGTACTTGAATCCATGTTTAGGAAACTAAACTAAGTGTTTCATATTACAGTTCCAAATAAAAGGTGGTGGAAGTTACTAGATTTTTGAAGATTTGGGCTTGACCAAGACCATATGCTGAGTCAAAGCCAGGAGCAGAATGATGTTCCCTATGTCAAACACTGATTGTTCTTGCTCTCTGTATTAAAATTCACAAGTAGCTAATACAGGCTTACAAATTAGAGACTTTTCAAATGTCTCTGTTACAAGGTGATGTTGTGTCCTATAAAGATGCACTCATTGTTATGGGACATGGTGTTGCGCTTAAAATTCTACATTTTTAAAGCTACTTTTGGTTGCTATATTGCAGCAAAACATATTCTGAACTAACTAGACTTGCTATTCTATCTGAAGAACAAAGAGAAAAATTTATGGAAGATCAAACAAATAAAACTACACTGAGCAAGGCAATAAGTGCTGTCAATTTAGTGAGGAATTTAAAACATTGTATTTGGTGTCTGTGCTTTGTCTATTGGTATCCAAGTATCCTAACTAATAAACTGCATCTAAATTGTAGATATTAAAAAGCTTCATTTTTCTTGGAGTTCTGGGGATATTTACAAATCACTTGAGCTTTATTTCTGTGGTTTATATATTGTCATATGTTCTTATCAAAACTCTTCCATAAAACTACAGAATTAAAGTACAAATGGTGGGTATTTTAGTAGGGCTTGATATAATCTCTTTGCCTGAAATGGTTTCCAAATCACTAGATGACCAATTACTCATAGCTTTCCAGTATTGTAACTAGACCAGGGTGAAATTTTTCAGAGGAATATTTATGTGCCAAAGACTGCAGTTTGGGTCAACCAAAAATAATAATGAAGTATATGCCTGCAAGAGAAGAAAAAAATGAAGAAAGAAAAAAAAGAAGGAAAACGATTTACTTTTGGTGAAATAATGTTTGAGCTAAATTTAATTAAAAAAAAACAGTAAAAATGCCTCAGATCTATATCTTTTGCTTATCCCATTTCTTTTCTGAGAGAAATCTAAAAATGTTGGCTTTCAGTCAGTCTGAAATGATTCGTTTAATATATTTTTTAGGCACCACTCTAAAATATCAGCTCTTCACACATCTCTGACTGATGCAGTCACATATTGCTATAACTTTTAAATCACAGTACCTTCCAAATACTCTGAAATGGCAACTATGAAGGAAATGTGAGTTTTCAGGCAATTGACTTGAGATGGCCCTAAACTCTGTAGACTCTCAATGCCCCTGAAATTTGTGGCATGAGGGTCAAGATGGTACTTGGGATTTGATTTTCAGTTGAAGTGTTGCAGCAAGTCCTTAGCACTATAACAGTCCTGATCCACCGTGTTTTAGCTTCACATTCCCCTCAGTTTTGCGCGGTTTAAAATCTGGATCAGAATTTACACCTTGGGCCTGCCTGCAATATGATGTTAATTGAGGATTTGATCTTGTGATGTGTGCGGAGACCTCCTTAGCACTTTGCATTACAACTTTGTAACCTGGTAGGATTGGGCCTTTAATTGATCTCCACTTAGATTTTTCATTAGTGTGAGATCTTTTCTAACCTGGTAAGGATCTTGTCCCTGAGTTATAAATCAGGCTTGAATTTTCAAAAATGTTTAGATACTCAAATTCCACTGAAATTAAATAAGAATTGGACTTCTCTTTAGGCCTTTGATAATTCCAGTTTTAATCAATAGGTATATGGTACAGCATCTTGTCTTGCAGGTTCTACAGATGCCACTTTGTTCCACCTAAACTGCTTACGAGACAGCACTCTTATCAGATAAGACATAGCACAGCCATACATATTTATGTATATTTGAACTCTTGCCTTCAGTACTGTTCTGAGGGTCATATATCTGCCCCAAGACCACCTTATTAATTTTCTACTACTCTTCTGTGTATGTTGGTTATGGTGATTCAAACTGCACCAGGCTTGACAGGAACATTTTCCTTTTTTCTCTTTGATCTTTCTATTTAACTCTTTACATGCCGAAAAGGGATAGTTCATGTTTTCCAAGGGCTACAACGCAGCAGCAGCCCTATTGGAAATTAGGACAAAACAAGGAGCCCTATAAAACAGCATGTTTCCTCCTGTATGCTACTCTAATATTTTTCTTATTTTTTCATTTTGCAAAGTAGAAAGCAGCCCCAACCCCAGTGTTTGTGTGTCTATAAAAAACTAATTTGACAATTCAAATTACAGAAATAATCTGAAATAATTTAATCAGTGGGGGAAAAAAAATTAAGACACAGTATTGACTATTGTATCTAGAAGAGTGTTAGCAACCATTTATTTGATGGCTTTGTGTATCTTATTTTGTGCTGCTATCATCAGTAAGAAGCTGCTGCATGATGCTCAACATAAAATCTGACTTTCATATGTCTGTCCTGCATCTATCTGTTTAATTGTCCTACCTAATGCATATTTATTTCAGTTTTTCATTTGCTGCTCTTCCTCCCTCTTCTGTTACCAGCACCACTGAGAACTTCTAGTAGAAAAAAAAAAAAGACTTCAGTTTGCATATGAGGCTACAGTCAAGCAACTGGATGTATCAATCTTTGGGAAGCACATGATGACTTTATTGTTTGAAAGTGTGATTGTACCTCTTTGTTGAGATCCCCTGCTAATGTGCCATCCTGTAAAAAGTGCTAATCTTCAAATCCACATGTCCTTTGCCTTCATTCCAAGGGTAAAAACTTGGTCCCACCAACTGTTGTTAGTGATAAAGAGAAATGGACTCAAGCCACAAAATCTGGAGGTGTTTAGACTGTGGGGTTTGGCCCAACCACTTTAGAAATAGGTATTAGGTTTGGAGATGAACTGTGTCAAAGCTTGGGGGTCTTCCACAGTGGCATAACTGCTGGAGGTGGTGCCCTAGGCAGAAGTGGTGCTGCCAGGGACATCTGCAGGAATGGTGGTGGCAGCAGCTGGGCCAGCAGTAGCAGTAGCGCCCCCCTTTACATGGGCAACAAGAGCTGGTGTCTCAGGGCCTTGTTACGCATTAATTTTAGGTGGTTCCTGGAGCTCTTGACCCCTGGATTGTCCACATTTTAACACCTAAGACAAGTTTTAAGCACACTTTAGGGGGCTTAAAGTTATGCCACTCCAGGGTAGGTTAGATGTTACCCAGCTTGTGTTCCATTAATGTGTGGCCTCTCCCCACAGATAAGTTGCTCCAGCATCCCAGGATGCAGTGTCCCCTCCCCACCTTCCTGTTCTTAGTGGATAAACTTTCCACCCCTGAACTCTCCCATCCAGGGAGCAGTTGTGGCACCAAGCCAACTCTGCCTCCTATCCTGGGGCTGTGATCTTCCCACCCCCAGGGGTGCAACCCCATGCATTACATTGTACATATTTACAGCCAGCAGCTAGCCAAGTCTTTGGGCATGGACAGGTTCAGGAATGGGATCTATGGGGGTGGGTGAGGGGAAACAAGGTAGGACACCAGATTGGGTCCCTATGAAGTAGACCTTCCTTCCTGAGGCAGGGGCAGTGGCTCCCCCAAAAGCACCTTCCCTCACTGCTCCCACGTCCCAACCATCCTGGGAAGCATGACCAGCATGCCCCAATCCCAAATCCCAATTTATTAAAATATGAGACCTTCTTTAATTTACTTCCTCTTTATTTTTTTAATTCCTTTTTAGCTCTTACTTCTTTTTTATTTTATCTTTTAGTGGCTGAAGGCTGACTTCCTTCATTTCACCACTGTAACAGACAGCCCAGGTTCTCTGTTACTTGAAGATAAAGGCAGCCCAGCCAGGAAGCACTGCAGGGCAGGCAGGGCGCAGCAGCTACCACTTGCCAGGGCAAATGAGGCAGTTAGCAGACACCTGTAAGCAGTCAGCTGACCGGATACAGGCAGGGCTGTGGGAGCATATAAGCCCAAGGCTGGGGCTGGCAGAGGAGTCTTTCCCTGACAGCTGCTGGGGGAAGGAGTGCCTGCCCAGGAGAGACACCCAAGGATGCTTGACTGTCTGTTTGCTGCCTACAGGAGTAGTGAGGCCCCGGGAGTTCACAAGGTACCTTGGCAAGGAGGCAGGCTATACTAGGGGTAAAGGCTTGCCCTCTTAAGGAGGCAGAGGGCTGTTTCCATTGTTATAATTAAGTTATAGCCCAGGGGCTTACATTTATGTTGCTGTTTATGCTGGTGGTTTGGGCTGGGATTATAAGGGTTGGTTTTGGAAGTCTCATTAGTGCCTGTGAGGCACCTGAGTGCCTGGAGCCCTTGCCAGGGGTGGGCTCAAGGACTGAGCTATTACTGAGGCCAGTGAGGGGCAGTATATGGCTACTGAACAGATGGGGGAGGTAGGGGCCTGCTGCCAGAGACGGACACAGTAAGATGGGGGTCAGAGACCTGCAGTCTGAGGGGGCACACTGAGAGGGCCCCCTCAGGCCACAGGAGGGGCACAATGAGATCGGGGCCAAGAGCCCAGTGCCAGAAAAGCATGGCCCTAGTGGGTTAGGGGCCTGGAGAGTGAAGGTGATTAGAGTGAAGCTAGTGCCTCAAAGCCTGGTCTGCCATAGTGGGCCTTGGCAAACCAGCCTAGTGAGCTTGAAAGGGGCAGAGGCAGGGGAAGCCGAGGCCTTAACAGAGGGAACAACATTTTATAACACCTGTGAGGCCTGAGGCATGGAGGAAAAGAGCCAGACAATTTGCCCCTAAGGCTACAGGTGCCCTACAGGGGCTTAGTCAAGATGGGAGTGACTGATTAAGATGGAGGACCAGAATGAGACCCAGGGGAAAACTAATAGGATTGAGGCTCCCTCTGAGGCCTGTTGGTAACCTCCCCTAAACACTTTTTAATAGTAAGATCAAGGCATGGCAGGTGAGTGAACTAGAGGGAGAGGTTGTAGAGTTCAAGCCAGACAGGAGTCACAATTTCACTGAGCGGTGTCACGGCTGCCCCCGGGGGTTGGAACCTGTTGCAACTACCCTTCTGCCACCTCCATTTCCTTTCCACCTCCCAGCTCTTTATCCACCCCATCCCATTAACTCTGTGCCTCCCAGCTTCGTGTTCTTGTCTCCTCTCTTCCTCCAACCCATCTCTCACACACCCCCACCTACAGCAGGGATAGAAGCCTGTCTTAGCTCACCAGCCCTGTAGTGGCAACTCATAGCTGTAGCTCCTAGTCAGGGCCCTGCTTGTCGGCCCTCTAGTGAAAGTCACAGCTGTGCAGTTGGGGGACACTCGGAGAAGGTTCTTAACCTTAAGGTGTGACTGCTCCAGACTTGAGCTAGCACTAATACTGATCAACATTTGAGCTGCTCAAAAGTGCAACATGTGACAAGGCCCTCAGTTATACTACTCATTATACTATCATCCCTCATTATACTACTGGCATTCAGATCTGGAGTGGGGTTGATATGGATATGTTCTTATATATCTCTAGCAAAATTCTGGAAGAAATTGTGAGCTGCCTTCAGAGAGCAGTTAACTGAAATAGCTTTTAGCATTGTAAGGTTTCATTTAACTCTGAGGGAACAAACTATTTGTTTGTAAGAGTTATTCTCTTTAGCTCTAAGAGCCAGCATGTAAAGGTATTGGCTTGTTGGAATTAATAGTAGAGCCTGTAACAGGGGTTTGATTCAGCAAGAAGCTGAGCTGCCACTGTGAGGTACCAGAGACCTTCAGCTTGCATTCAAGTCAGTGGACATTGAGGGTGTGCAGGGAAAACCTTGAAGCATTGAACCCCAAGTGCCTCACCCACATTGCTGGGGCTCTGATTCATAAAGGCACTTAAGAACATGCTGAATTTAAATTCTCCAGGTCTAAAACATGTGCTTAAAGTTAAATATGTACAAGTGCTTTCCTAAATCTGAGCCTCTATCCTTAAAATGTTGTAATCGCAGCTTGAAGCACCCAGTCATTTCTCCCTCTGCCTTTCCTCCTCTTTCCAAAGCCAGATCCAAAACTATAAAGAGCTCCATTTCCCTGCTCCGAGCTCAGTTCCCTAAGCTTGTCATAAAGAGGCCTATAGTCATCAAACTTTCACCCACAGCTTCTAATGAAACAAACACAAATAACTTGGCATCACAGCACAGCAAAACCAACTAAAAGGTGGAAAACACACCTTTAAACTATTAAAAGACCTAATAGCAGATGTTTAGTTCCAGATGAAAATAAATATCAAAGGATGTTGCATGAGGGCCTCCTTCAAACATGTTACTGTAAGTCCAACAAAGCTGCCCTGTATTGAAAGTAAAGAGTAAATGTGTTACAGTAACAAAGCACCATATATGGGTCTGTGCCTAACCTCAGAGCAAAGTTTGTCATCCAAGAGCATGATACCGTGGGCAAAATCTTTTTAAAAGCCCGGGAAATGGTAACATGGGCCAAAGTCTATAATTGTGCATGGAATGTGCATGCTAAAGCTGAATGCTGCTCTGGGAGGGATAACCCCAAGGCCCTCCCCTTGAACTAATGCATAAGTTAGATAAGAATACAACTATATCTTTTGTATTCCCCGTGGTGGGGAAATATCTCTTGATTGCCTACTGAGATTACATATAATAAAAAACAGAGAGAGTCAACTGGTTTTCCTTTCACAGTTATGTCACTGCAATATATATATATATATATATATATATATATATATATATATATATAACATTTTGCGGGTTGAAAATCCATATTCTGCTTTTGGATAAGCAGCTGGCATCATGGAAACTTTTTTGTGGAAAGCTTCCATGTTTCTTTCCACAAACTGTAAGTCCAGCAAGCCAAAGTGTTGTCTGAAAGAAAAAAAGCCGAACAACTAGGGACACAGTTAGGTTATGGGATGGAATCCTGAGTTTTGGCTGACAAATAAATGGCAAATTTAGTAGTGATGGAAATGAAGCTGTTTGTTTTTTATGATGTTATTTGAATATTGCTACCCAGGCTTTGTGCAATTCACATCAGCATGGAGTTTTCCTACAAGATCCTCCAGACTAAGCCCTCTCCAGTGTGCAGTGGGTGAGGAGAGTATCGCAGGGATGATATCTGCAGCCTGTGTATTCTGGAGGGAGATAGTTCTTAGAGTTCCTCCCACGACAGGCTAGGGCAGATTTTTGGCATGGCTACTGGATCTTCCTGCTCAGCTCTCCCAAACCTTGTGTACAAAGTGACCCGGTGGACTATAGGCTATGTAGCAGCAGTCACATAAGGGTGATGCTACTTTTCCTCATTCTATTCAAGGATTACATTTTCTCATGAGTCCCACACACTTCCCTTGCATAAAACCTGATTATTCAGTACATGAAGGAAGTGAATGCCATCCTGAAAACTTTCTGTAATCTAAGGCTAAAACACAACAGACCAAGGGTCACTTAGTCCATAGTGTCTGGCTCCAAAGATCATAGATACCATATAGCTACCATGAATATGACATTTCACCCAGGCTCAATTTTTGTGGTCTGTGTTTTCTAGCAAGTTGTCCTTTCTGCATGTATTTTGAGTCTATTGTCTTAGACCAAGGCTCTCCCAGTCCTGCAGGCTGGATAAACTTCTGGTAGTGTGCTGGCATTCCTAACTCTTATCTCTCAAATATCAGTTCTGTGTAACATCTGCACAAAAGTACGGAAACTCTTACCATGAAAGGATTTCCCTAAAGGAAACAAAAGCTACTTCTCTGTGTCTTCCTCCCTGCAGCATCCACATTGTCATTCTTCTCATTAGGCCTGACCTGTCATGCAGGCCCCTTGCAGTATCACAGTGCAAGGTGACAGGTTTCCAGTGAGTGACAAAGGCTCTTTACTCAGTACAGAGCAGTCACTCTGCCACTTTTGTATGGGGAAAAAGGCCCGTTTTTTCCAACAGAGCTTCCGATAATAGTATCTTGCTTCCCCCTCCCTCTCCCTCCTCCTCACCACCACTAGCTCTGTGCTAGAAATATGAAATAAGACTCATTTTTCTGACATAACACATTAAGATCTGGAAAGTTTATGCCATAGCAAAGTAAAATGAATATCTCTTGGCACAACAGAGGCAGAGTACTCTGTATTTGTTAAAAAGGAGAAAAATCCTCACACACTTAATCTATTATAATTTATAATGGCAACTGACAGCTGTCTGTAATGGGATTGTTTCCCATCTCTCTTCTTACTCTCACCCTCCTCCTTTTGCCTTGGTAAGACAGAAAAACACATGTTCTGAAGGAGACAGGGCTTGGGATTTAAGAGCAGGAACTGCACACATTAAAATGCACCATATATGGTGGAACCTGCTTACAGTCAACTGTCATATCATGAAACCTCATCAAAATAGTGTAACTGTTCCCAATTGTTACAACATGCAAATTTCTGTGGCCAATTTTTTTTTTTGAATGAAGAGGGATCCACAAAAAGAAAGCTGAACTGAATGTGCCATGAAAATAAAACAGACCAAAATGCCATCCTATAAATACAAATTCTGAGTTATTCAAAAGAAACTAGAAAAGACCATATCCTTTCATGACAGATGTTATTTGTGGCTTAAAGCATTTAGGGCCAGATTGTGAAACATGCTCACAAAAAATGACCTGCAAAAAAAATAAAAGAGCCAAGATTTTCAAACTTGACTACTGACTTTTAGGTATGTGACATGAAACACCAAAGGAACTAAAATTCACCAAGTGCTAAGTACCCACCTTCTGAAAATGTAATCATTTGAAAATTTTTCACACTGGCACCCCAAAACGTTAGGTATTTTGATCATTAATCACTGCTGGAAATCCTGGTTTGCTTTTGCCTCTTGTTGGGTGGCCTTGCACAGAGATACCTGCAGGTGTGTGCAATATCTTGATTTTCATGCTTAAATATGGGAGCAGCAGATGCACATATGTTTTTTGTCAGCATCTTCATAGTGTACAGGTTTTAATGGCGCACCCATAGGTTACAATTCTGTGTTAAACAGTTTTTATTCAGAGAAGAAGTGTTTGCTTTGCTCTGCTCAGGTTATTACACGTTTAATTTATCAGAAGTTTGTAGAACTGTGAAGAGGCTTCTTTATTCTTTTAATTGCAGCTACACACAGGAGTGGGTAAGGGTACTTCAGTTACAATGGCTGAGAGGATCTACAGGGAGAAACTTCAAGTAGCTCATGTTCATTAATGCTGGAGTGTGCGAGAGGAAGAGAAGATGGGTTCTTGGACAGGCAGACATTTCTACCCCAGAGACAAGAGGATTGGCTGTAGTGTGAACAAGCCCAGCTCTTTAGATGACTGTTTTCTTATTGAAAAAATGCTGGGATGAACAATCTTGTGCAGCCTCAGTCCTGAAAAACTAAAAAAAACTAAATGAAACTTCTACTGGAGGAGAAGTCTCATTAAATTAAAGAGGAAACCCTGAGGCCTTCTCTGCATATGAGCTTGCGCTGATTTAGTTAAACCAGTGTAAATCCCTGTGTGGATGCTTTTATTATGGTTGAAATGTGACTTACTTCAGGTGAGCCTACAGCTGTTCCTAATTAAGTTAAGCTGATCTGAAGTAAATTAGGATCAAACTGAAACTCTGCACAGGGATTTGCACTGGTTCAACTGACTGAATTCATGCAGTAAACCAAACCAGTGCAAGTCTGCCTGTAGAAAAACCCTTAGAGAAATTGATAGAATTTCTAAATGCAGAAGCCCGGGCATGAAAGAAGTTGGACAGAAGATGGAGGTGATGGCAAAGTACAGGATATTGTTATGAGCATAGTTGTCAGTGTTCTTCTTTTGGAAAGGTCTGTGCCATTATCCATTCCCCTTTTAGTACTACTCTTCTGGTCGGTATTAAGGTCTGGAGAAATTGAGCTCTCTACAGAGGCTGTCTCTACTTCTTTGGGATGACTTAATGGAAATTTCTCAGGAGCAAAGTGAAATAATCCTCCAAGTTCCAGCCAGACTTTTGTGCAGGAGGATGGCAGGCTAGCTGAGATTATGAATGTTTTAGAAAGCAAGCTGGAGTCAAATTCTTCGGAGTTGTAAAGCCTTTGGAACAGTGCTTCTCATTAGATTCAATGCACCCCTCAGAAAATGCCACCTCTTAGCCTTCACTTGTTTTTTAACCACAGAAAAATATTAAAGCAATTCTTCTGTTGCAAAGGACTCGGGAAGATCACAGCAGGTCAGACTGTTTTAACACTCTGGGTTCCTATTTGAAATCTCTTGATTTATCTTGTGACTCACGTTTGCATACCCAGCAGTGCTAACATTTCCATGGCACCCGTGAAAGGATTTCAAGGCACCCCAGGGTACCGCAGCACTCTGCTTGAGAGACTGCTTTGGAGTTGCATCAGGACTATGTCTGGAAACAACTAGTCCATTCAGCTTCTGTGAACTCAGTGGTTCTAGGGCAATAGCAGCTGACAGACTAAGGCTGTGTCTACACAGCACCATGTACTGCCATGTAGCAACAACAGCTCTTAACAAGCTAGACTGGAAGCAGTACAGCCAAGTGCTCCATCTCTCAGAGTATTATGCCATGTAGGCACAGCCTAAAATGCAACTGCGTCACCAGGGAATGTGTGTGCTTAGAACTGAGGTGCTCAAAATACAAAAAGATTCCTGGCCTGTCTGGTCACAGATGAAAGAAAAATACAATCCATTTCCCAGCTTGGAAAATGGGCTAATAGGATATGTGTGGTGGGAATAGAGTGTAGTTGTGGATCTGCACTAGTATGTCTGTGTGACCTGTGTTTGTAGAATCTCATCTACTTCCAGCTCCCTCCCTTGCCCTCCCCGCTCCAAGTAGACCATTAATATGTGGAAGATGGTAAACCTGAAACCTTAAGGAGACACACATTGAGGTTGTGTTTAGTTGGTTGCAGTTTACATAGGCATGCCCCAGCTCACTTTTATCTGATGGCAATAACAGTAAAGATGCATATTACCAAGAGTCCCCATAGACTTGTGCAGTCAAATCAAAATTTCTATTGCCTTGTCTTCATTGGCATTGTTACCTGTGCTTGACCACATAGGTCAGTGTGGTTGATATTACCACCCAAATGCAGTGTAAACATTCAGGGCATGATACAACAAGTGCCAGAAGCACAATGCAGCACAAGTGAGTGTGCAAGTGTACGTGCTTTGTGCTTTGTAGAATGGAATGCTGATTAACCAGAGCAAATGAAAAAGTTTTTCATTCCTGTTGCTTAATAAAGTTCCCCGTTTTAACTGGAAAATGTGTTTTGTCCCTGCCACCCTAATGCATTGTGTAATTTTGCCTTGTGGTGTTAAACAACTTATTCCACTCTGTGTGCCTGCTAGTGAAGTAATTCCAGAGCATGGTTTGTAAAGCACTTTGGGAAAAGAGGGGTTCTAATGATGCCTATTAGTTATATAAGTGTGTATAGAAACATTTCTGAAATTACTTCAGTGCTGCAATGGTCCCACCAAAAATTGTTCTGAAGAACAAACAAACAACATCATTTTACGTAGAATATGACTATAAATAAAGCCCCAAACTCTCTTCTGCCTGCTCTGATTCATTCTGTTTAAATTCTTCTCTCTTACCCATGACAGTGGTATCTGGAGTGGCTGCACATCTGCAAGCAAATGCAGCATTTTTTTGTGGGTTGTTATGTGGAGAGTACATCACTTCCCCTTGCTGTTGGTCTCTGTTGCATAAGCTAAACTCATTCTGCATGCAACAGTTCACTGATGACAGCAGGAATTCTGACCACAGAAGGACTACACAGTGTGCCATGGAAACCCAAACAAATTGCAGCGTGCAATGGAGAATTTTGCCCATAGGAAAAGAGAAAATATCAGCGCCTCAGGCTTCTGTCCATGGAGTCTCAATGGAAAAAGCAATGTGTCGCAGGGCACCTTGGTGCTCTGCTCCTAGAGAGTGGAAACTGCCAGGGAGAGAGCCCTGGCAGGATGTAATGAGCACAGCTGCGGGTTGCCCAAGGCAACCAGGAAGTCAGCTGACCAGAGGGGGCAGGGCCTGGCCCTCATAAAGCCCAGGGCTGAGGCCAGGCTAGTAGTTCCCTGCCAGCAGCCAGAGAGGCAGGAGCTCCTGGAGTAGGGATGTGAGAAGCAGTGAGAACTGCTGGTACTGCTTAAGCCAGATAACAGAAGGCAGCTCTAAGATGTCAGAGCAATGTGGTTGTAGCCAGGTGGCTTATAGTTATGTTGCAGCCTAGGGGCTTGTGTTTTGTTTTGTGTATCACACCGGTGGCTAGGGTGAGGCTATAAGGGGTTAGAGGAGGCCTCAAGGGGGAACCCCCAGTGGTGTGGGAACCCCGGTGCCAGGGAGGGCGCAGCATACTCATTGGGGGCTCACAATGAAGTGTGAGGACCCCAGTGCCAGAGCAGGCGCAGCATACTCAGGAGGGACCCACAGTGGTGTGGGGGCCCCAGCGCCAGTGCGGGCGCAGCGTTCTCATAAAGGGACCCACAGTGGCATGGGGACCCTGGCGCCAGTGAGGGTGCAGTATCCTTAAAGGGGCCTCACAGCAGAGCGTGAGGACCCCGGCGCCCAGGAGGGTGCAGCATACGGGGTGTATAGACTCCAGCCCTAGAGAGGGGCACGTTTGAGAAGCCCAGGCGTGGGCGTGGTGAGCCCCAGAGAGGGGACCATATTGAGTAGCCCAAGTTGGGTGCAGTGAGCCCCAGAACGGGGGTCGCACTTCTGAGAAGCCCCAGTGTGGGTGTGGCAAGCCCCAGAGAAGGGGTACTACTGAGAAGCCCCAGGGCGGACGTGGCGAGCCCCTGTGGAAGGCAGAGTACTGCGGTAAACCCCGGCGAGAGGGGGTAGTGGTGCGGTGAGCCCGGGAGAAAGGGGGTAGCAGTGCAGTGGGCCCGGGAATCAGGTGGTGTAGCCGAGAAGTCCCAGAGGGGGCACAGAAGTCCCCAGGAGAGGGGCCGTGTTGTAGAGAGGTCCCCAGGAAAGGGGCACTGGTACAGAGAGCCCCGAGAGAGAGGCAATGTTACAGAGATGGCCCAGAGTGGGCGCCGAGAGCCCTGGGAGAGGGGCAGCATTAGAGGAGCGCCCCGAGAGAGGGCGGTTAGACTGAGAAGGCCCAGTGCAGCCGCAGAGAGCCCTAGGAGTGGGGGTTTGATTGAGGAGGCCCATAGTGGGCACAGAAGGCCCCAGAGAGTGGGCGAGTGTACAGAGGAGGCCCGAGAGACGGGCGGTGTATCTATAGAGACAGACCAACGTCTATCCCATCTGCGAGGCTTGGGGCGTGGTATCAGGGGTGGTTGGAGCCACACGTAGCCCATAAGGCTAGGGTGCCCAGGAAGCACCCATCATACAAGGAGACCCTGGAGAGTCCGGGAAAACACGGGGACAGAGGTCCCAGCTAACCGTGCCCAAGGAGATGTGAGGCAGCCTCCCAACTTTACCTAAACATTAAAGACGTGGCGGGCGAGAATCTGAGGGTGCCCTTGAGCCGACTTGGCACGGAGAGGGGGCCTTAAGGAGATCACGGCCCTCCTACAGGACTCTGCCGTGATACAATGTTTAAAACAAATGTCCAAAGCAGCAGACCCCAAACCTCCCACACTGCTGAAGGGAAGACTAAATTTTCTTCAGGAAATTCCAAGTTTACTCCTGTTTCTCAGCAACACTCACCAAAACCCACTTGCCATTCAGACATTAATTTTGAAAATTCAGCATTGAGACACTTTGAAAACAGCAGAGTCAGCTGGATCACCTGACTCTCATTTTAATTTCCATTCATGGGGCCTGACTGTTCTCACTGCAACTCCACTAAATTGGACTTAGGCTACAAATGGATGGCACATTTGTCCTGGGATTAATCATTTTATCTCAGAACTAAGTGCAATCATTCAGCTAGCCCATGTCTGTTGTCCTGGGATAAGTCCTAAAAGGTTCATTGGAAAAAAAGTACTAACAGTTTATCCCAGGCCATTGCAAAGTCTGAATGGTTATCCTGGGATGGCAGCATTAAATCAAGAGCAGCAGTACATTCAGCCGCTTAGTAAAACCTGATTAGAACACTGATATGCGTACATGCCAGTCCCAGGATATTCTGTTCTGGGACGAACACAGATACAACTTTTCCAGGGACAAATGCAACACCTGTTCCTGCCCTTATATTAGTATACAGCTAGCATGGGATCAGAATCTGTCTCATGGGATATAAGTTTAATTTTTAGAAGCATGTGATCTTGAATTACCACAACAAAACACGGGTCATTTACTCTCCTACTACACATAGGCTAGACATCTCTTTATTCAGCAGCAGACTCTGCTGTACATGCTTAATATAAGTAGTACCATATTTTCTCGCATATAGCCTGCACACTGATATAACCCACACCAATGTATAACCCGCGGAAAATTGTATTTTCGGAAAATAGTCCGTGTATAGACCGCAACCATGTATTCCCCGCACCTGATAGTGTTGGTACCAGGGGCGACTGGGTCCCAGCAACTCGTACAGTTGATCAACGTGGTAAAAAGATGATTGCAATATCAACAATGAGCCATGAACAAACAAATTTCACCATTTTGCTAGCATGCACCGCAAGTGGTGTTAAGTTAAAACCGATGGTTATTTTCAAATGGGTAACGATGCCCCGAGAAAAGCTCCCAAATGGATTTGCAGTTATTTGCAATAAGAAAGGGTGGATGAATGAGGATATAATGAAAGAAAGGACAAAACGCTGTTTTCGAACACAGCAAGGCGGGTTTTTCGCACCTAAATCTTTGCTATAGCACTCGTATCGTCATTGTCCAGTATGTCGTATAACCTGGAAATACTAGTCAAACAATTATTAATGCACTTATTAACTTCTGCTACACTTGTTTTTGCATAAATGGCTCTGCATAGCCCACACCTTGTATAGCCCGCACCCATCTGTCATGTTTGTAAAAACTTATATAACTCTATGCGGCACTGGTCAGACCGCAGTTGGAGTACTGTGTCCAGTTTTGGGCATCGCACGTCAAGAGGGATGCGGGGAATCTGGAGAGGGTCCAGAGGAGGGCCACTCACATGATTAGTGGCCTTCATGATGCACCATACGGGGGGAGGTTGAGAGAGCTGAATCTCTTCAGCCTTCACAAGAGATGGCTGCGGGGAGATCTTGTGGCCACCTATAAATTTATTAGGGGAGGTCAATGGGAAATAGGGGAAGCGCTGTTTACTAAGGCACCCCAGGAAGTGACTAGGAATAATGGGTGTAAACTAGTTGAGAGTGGATTTAGGTTAGATACTAGGAAGAAATTTCTCACAGTAAGGGTGGCCAGGATCTGGAATGGGCTTCCAAGAGAGGTGGTGCTATCACCTAGCTTGGAGGTCTTCAAGAGGAGGCTAGATAGGCACCTGGCTGGGGTCATCTGACCTCGGTCCTCTTTCCTGCCAGGGGCAGGGAGTCGGACACGATGATCCATTGTGGTCCCTTCCGACTCTACAATCTATGAATCTATAAACCCGTGGACTATATGCAAGAAAATACAGTATCTTACTTTCTGGGGAGACTCAGTTAAGTTAATGTCAGTATAAGCAGCAGTGTTTGCCTCTGTGTATTGCTTACAAAGCACAGTTGGAAAGCTCATCATTTTTGTCATCTCTGGTTTCTGAACTAGATTAGCTGAAGCAAAAATGCCAATGGATCTGCACTGAGAGAAGACTGTAGCTCTACAGAAAAACTGTATTTATCCAGGAATGCAGAATTAGCATCTCTTATCAACTGTGTACATGCTTTCCTTAAGTAACAGCCATTTTGAAAAACAATATTGACAAATTATATAAACAGGATGGAATACCAGGTACATCCAAACTCAAGGTAGCATTTTGACATCTATAAGTTAATTGCATCTTGACTGCATATTTTGCTACTTGTCAACTTTTTAAAGTGAATGTGACCTCTATTTATCATGAGAGCATTTTATCTTATAGTCATCTATGACTTCTCTGAAAAATGGGAACAATCTAGGAATTGTGTTGAAGCATATTGGGAAATACAAAACAGCTGGAGGTATGGTATGAAATAATTTTAAAAAGCCCTGTATCTTGGATGTGCTACTTCTAGGAATATGGCCTGAGTTCTTTCTTGGAACCACTTAATGCAAACATCACCAGTGAGGTTTGGAAGCCATGCAGACTCCCAACCATTGGGCTGGCCCAGTTCTTTTGACTTTTACTTTTGGTTTAGTAAGTTGAAAGGCTACCATGACAGACATTCAAGTTTCATACATAAATGGATCCTTTTTATTTGATGATTTCTGCAAATGAATGTGTTTTTTAAAATGAAGATGAAAGAGATGCAACAACCTTTGGACAAAGTCATCGGCTGTACTGAATTTGTTCTTGATGGGAGTTTCCAAAATAATTCTGTTTCTCATTGTGATAATTGTCTTCGGTTTCCAGGAAGATGTTTGAGATGAAGGTAAAAATGGTTCACTCTCTTTTTTTTTTCCACTAGTGAGGATGTTTTTAATACTTCCCTATTTTCATGTGAGGATATTTTCTAGCATTTTTTAAATTTTCCCTTATTTTCATCCTTTGTGTATTTGTGGCTATTTATTCCCCACTACAAGCATCTATTTTCTCCTTACTGAGCCTATGTAGCATCTGTTGTTGATAATGGAAGTTACTTAACCCTGTGTGGTTGGCTAGTCTACCAAATAATAAAGCATTTGTCTTTGAGATGATCCTATTGCCTTCAGTTGTAGGCAGAATTCTGCTCAAATGTTGAATGGCAAAGGATATTCCTAAATACGATCCATTAAGAAAAAGTATAAAAAGTAGGTAATGCAACATCTTCTATGAGACTGTAATGGTGCCGTCTCCAGCAGCATTTCTGAAGGCCAGTGAGTGGGGTACCCTTCAAGTCCTGCTATATCTTCCTCCTCCTCGGGGACCAGCTTCCTCTCCTTTGCTTGCTTGCCATGACTTGATGTCACTTGGTTCTTAAAGAGGGAGACTGACCCAAAGGTTTCCAGACAGGCTCTAAGGCTCACCACCTGGAGGATAATGAACTGTTGCCATCAGGGCAAAATGCACACTCTGACCCCCCTTGACGTGTCCCATGCCTCGCAGATGTTTTATAATTTTCTCTTTATGTTGGGGTCTCAGCTGATGTGGGCTTACCCCCTCTCTTTCTAGCTAGGCCTGTCAGTAAAACCCCACCAAGCAGGGCTTGACTCTGAGGCTCTATCTCTTTAATCCGCCCAGGCTCACAGCCCTCTGTTTCATACTTTTCGTGACACCAGGCCTACTGGTCCTGTGGCACCAGGTTGTTGGGGATTCATCCCCCTCTGGCTTTGCCCCTCTTTCTGTAGTCAGGGCCATTCACCTAAGTCCACCCACTAGGACCCACCTTGAGGCTCCTAGCTCCTCTTCCAGCAACTCTGGGCTCCTGGCCCTAGTGTTACACCCTTACTGCACAGGGCTTTGTGAGCCTTCTATCACAGTACTCTGTGGCACTAATGAGGCCATATAAAGAAATTAACGGTAGGAGAGGCAAACTGCCTGCTTACATACAATTGGGCTTCTGTCTCCTAGCTTGTCACCTTCTTCCTGAGGAGGCTGCCGCAGCTTCTCCATAGTTATCAGGAGTACCCCTCTCTGCCACCCCCCGGCCTTCTCCACCTGAGGTTTATATAGTTCTGGCCTTTCCCTTCCAGTCACCCGATCAGCCGACACAGCTTGATCCTTAACCCCTGCTCGACTGGATGACTGTGCCCGGAAAAGTCTGGATTTAAAGGGGCTGCCCCACTTCCTGATAACAGGGCTAGGGTTCCCTGTTACAGAGACTAAAAAAATAAATCTTGAGTAGCAAATTGACAAGCCATTAAGTAGCCTATTCTTAGCCTCACACATACATTGTAATCAACCATTTAGAGCCCTGTATCTGATGAAGACATATTGATGCTAGCAAGAATATTGTTGGTCACCATCCTTATGTGCTCTGACAGGTAGCATACACAGTGAGGTGCTGAGTTCCTTAATTCGTATTTACTTCCCTGAAAGTTTGAGGAGCTCAGCACCTTGGGATCAGGCTGTTAGAAGATCAGTTGCAAAATTCTCTTGAAGTCAGAGAATATTGTGCTAGAAGAATATTTGACCCTGTATAGTTCTGAGTTCTGCCTGGAAAGTATTGAGTGTTCTCAACTTTTGTTGGCTTTAGTGGGAGTTCAGGGTGCTGCTCATTACCTTGCAGCATTAGATCCTATGGGAGCATGTAGGGTTTTGCTATGCAACTAGCTGTCTTACTGCAGACAGATAATCATTACGGATCAGTTATATGGAAAGGAACTCTTCCTATTCTGCAAATAAGTTAACAAGAAATCCTGCAAGAAGAACTGTAAAAATGTTGCTTGAAGGGTAAGATGATCTATTTCAAATCATTATGTTTTTTGTTGTATTTCTGAATGAGTATTAAAATTCATCTCTGGGAAACATCTACCAGAAAATGAACAACCTCCCCCCACACTGTAATAGTTCTAATCCTTCTCCTTAATATGTGCACCAGAGGGTGCTATGTTGTGGGTCTGAATGAGAATATTAACCATTCCAAAATACATTTAGATTTCCAATAAGAAATAAAAGGCAAAATGCTTTAGCGTAGATTCCTGCCTCCCTCGAAAAGGAAAAACAACATAGTTTAAGACTGCAGCCCAGCAAAAGGGGAAAAAAAGAAAGAGAAAAAAGTAACAATGAAATATGTGATGTGGTGTTTTTACCAACTGTCTAAATAAAGGTTTAGTGAGTCACTGTGGAAAACAGAAAATCTTTCTTTATTTTAAGAGTTGCAGTTTAAGAGTTTTGTATGAAAAAGCTTCCCTTAGGTTTGTAACTTAAACATTGCCCATCTGCTATTTCCTCCCTGGTCTGCATTTACAGTAAATCTGAGATTTCCTTTTTCAAAAAAATACATTAAAAAAATATAGATTTGGCCAACTGTGTCTTTGGAGATACTGAGAAGTCTAATTTAGGGTACTGATATATTAAATGATGATTTCCTTCTGGTTCTTATTGAAAGAGATGAGGTTTTCCTTTTTTGACCTAAAAGCTTGCTATGGGGCTCCATAGGTGGTCTTAAAATAGAAAGTGAAGCAGGAGTTGGAATCTTAATTGGGATACAAAGTCATTCTCCAAAATCACATAGAAGGAAAAAGAAAATATGTCCCACTTTGAACCTGACCCAAAACCCATTCAATGGAAAGATTCCCCTGGTATCTAAGAAACTAATCATGTGATGTACTGGGGCTCCCTGCAAGTTGCTGAGTGTCCTCAGATTAGTACCTTCTGGATCTGGCTAGTTGTTCTCAATTACCCCGGTTCAAAGAGAAATGTGTAAATCCTGTGACATGTATGGTATGATGTGTAACTTGTTAGTTCATGAATATCTCAAAGTTTTCTTGTACAGTCTCACTTTGTGAAAAAGGCTGCAGGTCTTGGTTTTGAATTAAATCTGGAGTAATTGCATTGAGGATGCTAGCAGTTGTACACATGGAAAAACATGTCTGAGATGGCAATTGGACCCCTTGATTCTATCTGTAATAATCATGCTGCTTTTAACAAAACAGAACCGCCTGGCATATTATCCCAGTTCCGAATATGCACTGAATTTTTGAGAGGGACAAGAGACATTAACACTTTAAAGATAATCTCTAAGAATGGTATTCCAGGGCAGAAGTACTTCTCCTAGCTCCCAATTTATATTTCTGTCTCTGACTCCCATTATTAATGAACTCATTCACTTTCATAAAAACAACTACACAAGTGCTTCTAACCATATCTATAAAACTATTTAATGCACTTTTCGAAACAAGGCATCTTACAGCCATAGTAATTGCAGTTTTACTAGACCTTTAAATGAGAAGCAGCTACTTATTAAGTTTTGATATGGTGAGCTGATTAGACAAGTTAAACATAAAGGCACAATTTATGTGCACTGTATAACCACATGTGCATGTAATGCACTTCTTACACCAATGTTTGGCACTCATTGCAATAGGAAATCCTGCTAGATCCACGGTTTTATGCCACTTACAGGTTACAAGTAGTAAAGCGAAAAAATGCTGGATTTTACAGGAAAATAACATTCATAAATCTCTTGCAGTGAATTACAGTGTAACTAAGACCTGTCTTTGTTTTGCTGCTGCTATGAATTGAATTTTGTTGCCAGTGCAGAAACAATGAACACAGAGCCTAGAGTGGAAACCACTCCCTTTGCATTTGGCAAGTGTTTATAGTCAATTTACAGCTGGACTCTCAAAACAGCTTCTGAAAAAGCATTAATAACAAATAAGTTTCCAAGGATGTTTGCTTCTTCTCCTAGCAAACTAAAGCAGCCCATTGTTCACAAATAAAAGGTATCTTCTTATGCCCAACCTTGTTTTGCCAGTTCATCATCCTTTGGTGTATACCTCTCATAAAACATGTTATCTCTATTTGCCTTTTCTCATGTAAGACCACTCAGTGGGTACCTTTGGATATTAAGAAGCTCGTTCTACATAGTTTTTACAAGTGTGATATTATGCAGCTTTAAAAAGGTGCTCTTGAGTTTTTATTTTCTCCTGGTCTTGTCTAGCTAATATATCATGCAGTTAACATTTCTTTGCAGGTATATTTGCTTATTCAAGTCCAGTGTGAGATTCAGGGACTGATTCCCCCATATGTGACACTAGTTTTTTTAATATTAATTAAAGTAAGTGAACTTTCACCAGTGCAGACACAAATGTGTTGAGAATTGAACATATAGCTTGGGGGCAGGTTCCCAATTGGAAATACTTGATTCATTCAGCTTAGATACTATATCCAAGTGTTAAAGTGGTCAGGGTTATCCATCCTTCATATTATTTTGGTTTATTGTAAAATAGGATATTGCCAAAGCAAAATTAGTATTTTTTTCATTACATTCATTAGCGTGTAACATATGGATTAATGAACTGCAGTACAGAGGACTTGCACTAAAAGCTTTATACCTAGATTTAAAGCAATGGAGAATCTGATCCAGCAATGAACTTAAAACATGCGTGATTTTAGTTTACATTAATAGTCCCATTGATTTAAAGAGGACTATTCCGGTGCTTAAATACCCTTCAGGTTCATGGCCATGGAGAGAAAAAGACACCAGGGAGTACATAAAGCAATGTATTTATCAAAGGTTAAGCATATACTATATGCCACTTCTGGCATAAGGTGATTACCACAGAAAGCTGGAAGGAATTTGTTTCTCCCCATGCAGCATTTCACAAATGATCACTTTCCTTTAAAACATTGGGTATTGGTCAATTCAGAGCACAGAATATAGTTGCTGGTGAACGTATTGTTTCATCAGGTGTGTTAAGTCTTAGCTATGATACAGGGACAACAGAAGTGATTGCTTACCTATACTGGGTGATACTATTGACTTCAGTAGAGTTACTTTTTATTTACACCAGTGAACGGAAGAAGAGAAGTAATCCCCTGGTATACTAATTGAATGAATTGATTAAACTAGTGGCCTGAAACTTTGAATGGTTCAGTACCTGATATGGTACCACTGAAGATATTTAAAAAGGGTAATGGAAATTCTTTCTAAGAAGATAGTCAAATTGCCTAGTGTGTGTCTTTCAGCTCAGAGATGATTCTACCCTAGCATTGCACTTGTTAACTCATTTGTCCTGTATTCCCCTGACTTTATATATGAGTACCATAAAAACAGAGGCATTTCTTTCAGTCCTATGAAGTCACCAAAAGAACAGAGCGTAGAAAAGATATATATATGGGTGACATCAACAGTTACATGAATTCAGTGTAGCCTGTTACTCTACAATTAAAACTTATTTCTACAATACTGTAGCTGCTCAATGCACGTATACAAAAGACAAGCTTCCTGCCCTAAGCAGCTTGCAATCTAAATTAGATGCAAAGAGTGAAGTTGATGGAAAAATTCCTGTTGACTTTAATGGAAGCAGAATTCTCCCAATGGGAAATTTTCCCTGTGCAGTTGTTAATGCCTGCTTAAACTGTAACCAAATCAGAATGGCAGCATTTCACTTGGTGTAAATATAAATCCCAATACAAGGTGCAAGGGAGGGGGAATTGGATCATGTAGAGTCAAGGGATTCAACAGACAATTGTGATTTTGTTTGGTTAGTATACACCCCTTTAGTTCCAAATGGTATTTTGTAATAAAAGATTAGATGGTACAGGAGTCGAGCATTGTAGGGCTAGTCAAAAGAATGAGCTTTCAGGAGGAAAGTAGGGACAATTTTTTATACATGTGTTGTTTTTATTGAAAATGTTTTCAGTAACATGACAGCTCAAGAAGATTCAGTTGACACAGAAGAGTAGAGATACTACCTTGAAAAAAACTGAAAGACCTCAATAGACTTTAAAGTTCAGCCTTGCAAAAGAAAAACAGGTTTTTGGATGATATGCCAGGCCTTAGCTGGCATTCTGCCACTAACAGAGGTCTTTCTCCTCAAAAACAAAAAGCATAATAGAAACAGATACCAAAAGCCCTTTTTTTTCAAATAAACATAGTATCTTTATTTCTCAGATCTCACAGAAGTCCTTTTTAATATCTGAACACAAAAGTCTACATATACCCCAAAGACCATCATATTATAGTACAATATACTGTCAAGAATTTGGTATATCTTTTACTCAGGACTTTTTTTAGTTAGTGCAATAAGTTCTTTTTTCATGATAAGCTTAAATTCAGGTGAGTCGAAAGTGCTGAGAGTATCGATACAGAAGAGCTATTTCCACCTAAATTCAGCAATGGGGTTTCTCAGACATACATTTTACACAAGTTCTTAAAAGAGCGCCATGTTAACTAATTCATTTCCAGGGATGTTTTAAGGGGGTGCTACTGCTCTGTAAAAATGCATTTATTTTAGCTTTTAACTACCTAAGAAACTGTTTTCTCCCTTTAGTTATGACCTCTGGCTCTTCTAAAACTACACTTGTATGAGAACATTGTGGAGATTGGAGATGGTGCTCTTGATGAGGAGCCCTCAAATCCTACTTTTTCTTCTTCAGTTTGTCCAACAGCAACTTCAGTGTAGCATAATCCTCATCTATTCACTCACACCCTTTTGGGTGATGAAGATGAGTTTAAGGCAGGTATGTCAAACTCACCTGGGGTCCTAGCCTGGGTTTGGACTCCAGGGCTCCTCACAGGCTAGATCCAGCCTGGGACAGATCGGCCACTGCTGCAGCCACCACAGCAGTGATGGTGGTAGGAGGGTCAAGAGGCAGCGAGTGGTCTGGTGGTGGTGAGTCCAGAGGCAGCAGTGCTGGATCCAAAAGTGGTAAGAGGTCAGGGGACAGGAGTCTGGCAGTGGTGGATGTCATCCAGGGACAATAGGAGGAGTCCAGGGACAGCAGCAGGTTTGGGGACAAGGGTCTGGCAAAGGTGGAGGTTTGGGGGTGTGACAAGGGTTTGGGGACAGCTGCAGAAATGAGCCAAGCTTGTTGCCTATGATTTTGGCCAGCAGGGCCAGAGAGCCCCTCATTCTGTGGCAGACCATGCCCCCCACAACTTGTGGTAGCCCACCAGTAGCCTTGCGGGCTAGAGAAAGAGGCTCCACAGGCCAAATGTGGCCCACAGGCCATACATTTGTTGCTCCTGGTTTAAGTGAACTCCCTAGAATGACTGACATCATCCTGTCATCAGAAGATTGCAAGAAAACCGTAACTGTTTCACTGCTGACAAGAATGGCAAACATATCCCATAGTCTTTAAAAGGAGGTTGGGTCAGAGGAAAAGCTCTATGATTTGACCCAGTAATAAGACACTTTATAAAGTTGGGATGATCACAAAAGCCTGGCTAGTTAACATTGCTCATATTCCCAAATGTGCCTCTTATGTTTCAATGTTCCACTGATTTCAGTTGAATAGCCCTCCCCACCCCTCCCAAAAAAATGGCCACAGAGGGGTAAAATATGGAGAGGAGGCACAAGAAAATGGCTGTCAACAGAAAGGAGAACCTTAAACAGCAAGGAACAGAGAAGTAATTATACATTTTACTGAGAAAATGGTGTACTGGATAGGATAGAGTTTCCTCACCCCCAAAGGCAAGGCTATTATGGACACAATAGTCTCAAATGAATCTGAGGAGCACATGTTAAGACTCAAATGGGTGTGTGTGCAAAGGTGTCTCTAAGCCCCCTCTTTTCTCCCTAGATCCTGTGCACATGGCCAAGTACCTCAGGGCAAGTTAATGGACCTTGAAGATTGCTTTAAATTATGCTGGCTGCCAATGGCTCAAAGGACTGATATAGCAGCCAAAGTTTATCAAGTCATAAAGAATCCCTGATAGCATCTCCAGGCAGGCAGGATGCACGATCACAAAGGAGCTTCCAGACCTGCTCTACTGCCAGGCCATGGCCTAAAAGCAGGCCTTGGCCTGCCCCGCACAGCCCTTTATTGAGGCTGAGCAAGTTGGCTGGAAACCTCCCACTGGGTCTAGCCTTTCACTCACTCCCTGTCGCCAGAGTGGCCAGCCAGGGTCAAGCTGACCCATTACTCTTTCCTGTATAAACCACTGACCTGGAAGAGCAAGTGTTTGGGCAACAGGGCTCAACCTGTACCCAGGCTGCTTTGCCCTTGATTTGTGCCTCTCTCTGACTGAGTCCTTGGCTACTGACCTAGCTCACCATCAGACTCCATGTTCTGCTTGACCTTTCAGCTTCTTAACCTGACTCCCAGTTGGATCTCTTGGGTACCTGACCCTGCTTGCTTTCTCACTCTGCATGCTGCCTGACTCCAGATTTCTGACTTGGTTTATCAGACTGACTGGCTTTTTGACCTGGCTCATTCCTGGGTTCCTGACCCAGGTTGGCACCTTGTTCTGAGTGGCCCCCATCCTGGCTAACCATGTGACATGTGAGATGTGACATCTACCTCACCAGAGAATCCTCTTAGAGATGGGGCGATGGTCATGTAATCAGCTATGCATTCTTTGCAGTCTCTCTAAATTGCATCCCAATGCAGCTAGGGAAAAAAATGTTTTATAAATTTGTACATATATTCTTCACCAGTGTCAGACAGATATTAGGAGTAGTACAAATGCTCCAAAAGAGAAACAGCAATTGTCTTCTCACTTGAATGAAGGACATGAAAACATTGCTTTAGCTAAAGGAGTTTGATAGCTGTCCAAACCCACCGAACTCTGTTTTGAATTAGCAAAATTCCAACATTACCCTGGTCAAAATTTTGTTTTAAATTAGAACTCACTCTGTGTGCAAATGTATCTATCATTTTTTCCATAGTTTAGCTACTAAACATCTTCAAAACCAAAACTTATCCTGCAGAGCACAATGCTGATAACAGGTATTGCTGTCCTATGCTCACGTCTACATGCACATAGAAAATTTAGATACACTCACACAACACATAACAAGCTTGAGACAGGAGAAACATTTTTTGATACAAGTCAACCTTGATAAAAGAAGTGCACATTGTTGTGCCTGAAAGTACAGTATTAATAATTAAGCCATGCAATCATTACCTCAGGATATTATTTCTTAAATATCTCTTGCAAAGGCAACGTGATTGCATATGAATTATATCAATTTTCTACCAACAAAAAAAACCTCTAGAAACAGGAATTGAATTACACTGTCCAATTTTCTGTAAAGTTCACTGTATGTGAAGAAATTAATCAAAGCTACCACCACCCATTTTTACGGGAACATAAAATAATGTGAACTTCCATTTTTAATAAAGATGCATAGCACTTTTATGAAGACTGACTAATAACACTGTAATGAACTGAAAAGTTACTGATACATTACGAATAAAGATTTTGAGAAATCTATTTACTGAATTTCTTGTTTCAAGTCAAGCCCTGCTTCCATTTGGAAAGAGGAAAGAGTCAAAGAAATGAAGTTATTGTGAACTCTGCATAAATTCATATCCCTTGATATGAAAATGGTCTATACTCTATACAATTTTGTATCTATAGACTTTTACCTGAGTGTTCAGTCCGGCATCTCCCCTGAAATGTGAGCTGCTACATAAACTTTTCAGACATATTCACAATCATCACTGGGTGTTTGATAGGAGCTATATTTGACAACTTTAAGGTAATGAAAGAATTTACTTAGGCCCTGACTTTGATAGGAATTTTTGTAGATCTAGAGGAGCACCTGCATAGGTGTCTTTTCAGAATAAGACATTTTAATGAATAGAGCTGAGAGAACATGGCGAAAAAGGAATATGAATTAATTGAACTGTACAGAATAATCAAACAATCAAATGTTATTTGATTATATCATTTACTTTGAGTGGGATCACATCCAGTTTGTGCTTGCTTTCCACAAATGAGTTTATTGTCTGGAATATTTGCTGAACCAGTCGATTTTAAGCATGCAATACAGAATATTTTTGGAAATCAAATGGGGAATACCTAATTACAAGCATTCACACCCAAGTTATAAGAATTGTGTGATGTTTCTGTCACCAGGTAGGATAAACATACCTTGTGATCTATGTGTTCAGTCAAAACAGCTTGAATTCTGAACACTGGATACTTTCTGTAACCCTATCATAGGTGAGTAATATATCAGGAATTATTTATAGACATTTTTCATGTGAACTCCAAATATAATCTGAGAAATTTGTAATCTTTATCCAGACAATTTGCAAACAGAAAGAAGAGGTAAAATTTGTGGAATAAAATATTTGTCATTAATTATACAGCTAGCTCTGTTAATCAGTCCTGCATCCCACCCTTTGGGGAGAAAAAATAGTCTATCTAAATGAAAAAGCTAGAGAACTGGATAAGTCACTAGACTGCTTAAAACCTCATATCCCACCTGCCCTTTTGTGTTAATTTTTCATCATGGTTCTAGTTAACATTTTTAAAATGTAAGTACCATTTTAAAATAACAAGAGATTTTGGAGTAGATGAGGGGGCCAGGCTTACTAGTCATTGGATCTCCTGAGCATGCTTACTAAAATCTACGTAATCACTAATAGTTGATGTAAGCCCATAAGCCTTGTCTAAGCCTACTGTACACTTTCTGGCTCTGACCTCTATGAACCCATAGATCAACCAAATGGTAGGGAAGGGACAAGCTAAAATAGTGATTTCCCACACTATTCACTTTATGGACCACTTAGCAGAATAATTATCTTATGAGTCTATATCCCCGTCCCAACTCCTTAATTCTCAACTGCTTCATACTCAAAACTTCTACAGACCATCAGATAGAAAACCACTTCACTTGACAGCCAACATCTACGGGGTACCACAGTACTCTAGTCATATTACCATATAGCAGTCTGAATCTTTTGGCCTAATGCTCTCAGGCAGATTCTAGCAATCAAAGCAGAATGAACTGCATTACAGTGTACGCATCTACACATGCACAGTTACTGCACAGTAACCTAAATTACTGTGCAGTAACTGAAAATTACTGCACAGTACGGTGTCTACACGTGCATGCCTATACTGCGCATTAACTATGGTGTCTTACACCAACTTGAACATAGATTTGCTACCTACATGATGCAAATAGCAAATTTATGCCTGATTAGTTACTGCACAGTAACACACATATAGATGTGTTACTGCGAAGTAATATGGGAGCTTCTTGGCTGGGTCTACCCAGCCACTAGGGGGGCAGCTGGAGCCCAGTGCAAGGGCTCCTGCCTGGCCCCTTCTGCTGCTGGGCTGCTCTCTGGCAGCCCCTAGCTGCAGGGTAAAAAAGCCACAGCCATGTTGTACCTTGGGGGACACACTTCAGGGAGCCAGCAGGAGCTGTTTGCAGCTGTAGCACCCCAGCAGGCCCTGTGTGCCCCCTTGGACAGCCTGCAGGCTGTATTTGTCTGGTCTGTCCCACTCCAGAGCTGCTGCTTGGCCACAGGTGAATGCTGCCAAGGGCTGCAGTTTGCTGCACCCCTTGCCCAGCCCTCTGATCCCACCAGGCCCAGCACCTGCTCTCCACTGCTGCTCATCCCCGACTCTCTCTTTGCAGGATTGTGGTGAAACACCTCAGCTGTGCAGCTGTGATTTCCTAGCCCTACCCCTGTCACAGGCGCTACTCCCAGCCCTCCAGGGCTGGCATCACAGGGCCAGCCATGTGGGAACCCAGTCAGCTGGCACAGGGCATGACATCTGCCTCTTCTCCCCTGTCCAGTCCTGGCCCCGTCCACATGCACCTGCCCATCCAGAGCCCCAGGGGCCCAAATTGGACCCAGTAGGAGGTGCAAACTTTTGTGGCACTGCAGAGCAAGAAGGATGTCCAAAGGCAGTTTGCCCATGGTGGGTGTTCAAACACCCACATTTATGAGGCCTAGGTGGCTGGGATGCATGTGTGGGGCCACTCCTGGTTGGAGTGGCATTGCCACATTAAGGTCATGGACATGTGGCCCCAGTGAGTGGTCATGACTGGCCACAATCGTTAGTCTGGTGGGGCCCCCAGGACCATGCCCTTCATGCAGGAGCTGGCCTGTATTCTGGTGCCCCAGGAGGTGGTGCACGTGCCCCACCCTGACACCTCCAGTGACACATCACTGGAGGAAGGGTCTCGGGCCTTCAATGCCCTGCCCTGCACTGCTTTCTAGCTGATGCACTCACTGGCAGCCCAGGGAGCCCTGGCCAGCAGCTGCCTTGGTCTTGGCCCCGCCCTGCAGCAACACACAAGGAGCAGCTGGCCATGCCACCACCAGAAGCACTAGCTGCTCCCTGGCTAGGCACTGGCCCCCAGCTCATTGGAGGCTGTAGACCTGGGCAGAGCTGGATGCTGCCTGGCACAGGGCACCCCATGCTAAGCTTCCAGCCTTACTGGCCCCAGACCCTGGTAAGTCCCTCCCAGTCCCCACCCCCACTCCTGCCCCAGCCACTGTCCCCAGCCCCAGTCTTCTGGCCCCCTCTCCTTGCCTGGCCCACCTGCACTCCCCTGGCCTCAGTTTACACTCCACAACACACAGAGAGATGGGACACAGGTCAGACCTTTATTGAGCAGCCCATGTCCCCATGGCTGTGCAGGCATGGGACTCTCACACGCTGAGGAAAACATCAATCCTGGTGGCAATCTCCTCAGCAACCAGGGCACTAACATGTAGTGCTGTGACAGATAGCCCTCAGGCTGCAGCAGAGGGGCAGGCTGGATTTGCCCTCCTCCCCTCCATCATAGCTCAGGGTCCTGATCCAGGAGTGCAGGTGTGCCCGGGGCACCAGCAGGATCAGTAGCAGCAGGGCATAGTGGCTTATGCAGCCCTCCATCTGCACAAACAGCCCTTCACACACAGCCTATGGCACATGCAGCAGGGGCACACTCAGGGTGTAGCAGTGGTGTGGCAGGGGTTCAGCCCCAGGGTGCATCCCCAGAGAGGATCCCAGTGAGGAGGACAGGGGTCCAGCCAGACCCTCACCCCCATTGTGTGGAAGCTCTGCACACCCCGAGCCAGGGACTGGGCAGCAGCACAGCAGAGCGGTGAGCCTGCAGGTGCAGGAGGGTCAGAGGGGGCTGGGGCTGGAGGTGCAGTAGCAGGTGCTGCCAGCAGCCTAGTCAGGCCCACTCTGGGAAGGGGGCAGGGGAGGCAGGTGGCCTGCAGCCAGCCCCCAGGGAGCAAGCAGGGATGGGGGCTCGGGTTGCACCCACTGGTACCAGGCCTGCCTGGCACCTTACCATGGTTCCTGGGCCACCCACATGCAGCCAGAGTCCAATCTGAGGCCAGGCAGCACAGGGCTTCTGGAGCAGAGCATCTTATCTCTCAAATGTTGCAAACTCTCACAAAAACCTATTGCCTTTGCAGGGACAACATCTGGATGAAGGGGCGAGGCTGCAGAGGCTCCCAGGACTGCCACCAGAGGCTCATCACCACCTGCCACTGGAGCCTCCCAGAGGTGCCAGCTGCACCAGTGGCACAGCCACAATGGGACCTGCCTGCTCCAGGGAGTGGTGGATGCAGTGGAGGGTTGGGTGGCAGACCGGCAGGTGGAATATCTTTCCCAGGAGGCCATCAGGGATGAGGCGCAGCTGCAAGCATGCCAGGTCCGCTGGCCCAAGATAGCAGCCCTGGAATGGCAGTGCTTGGAGCTGCTGGAGCAGCAGCTGGCCGCCCAAGAGAGTCTGTGCCCATGCTCCCCGCCCCCACCCCGCCCTGTGCCTGGCCTTCTGCCTTAGCCACACAGGGCCCCTGGGTCCTGCCTGCCATGCTTCAACAGGCCTCCGAGAGCACCCTGGAGCAGATGCTGCTGCACCTGCTGGCCACAGGCATCCCTGGGGTTTGCCACAGCCCCCAGACCTTCAGGGGAACTGTCAATGGCTGGGGTGTGAGCTGAGTGCCACCGGGCTCTCTGCCCTGTGTGGCCCCACCCCTCAGCCCCTTGCACATGGACACGGGGATGGGGTCAGACACATGACATGTCATTGAAGTTTGGGGAGTGGGGATTTTACTGTTGCTGGATGGTGAGGGGCACTGTGTGTGGAGGGAGGGGGGAAAGGTCTGTGTTCATTGAAGGGGAAGGAAGGAGGGATGGGGGGGTTGTTGTATTAATAAAGTTTGTACTGTTTGACCTACATGTGTGTCCTGGAGTGGTTCTGGGGGTAGGCAGGGGATCAGGGGTGTGTGGGTGGTGGGGCAGGAGGGTTGGAGGAGGGAGTGCAGGAGGAGGGGATTGGCCAGAGCCTCCCACAGCTGGTGCCCTGGACCTGGCTGGTGGGTGCTTGACTGTCCTGGGGCCTGGGCAGAGGGAGGGCCAGCACCATGACCAGCAGCAGTGCAGGGCACTGGCCATTGCTGGTAGGGGCTGGGCTGGAGCAGTGGGGCACTGGGCACTGCTGGCAGGGGTAGGGGTGATATGGGGAGCTAGGGTGGGCAGGGAGGGAGCTGCCATGTGCTGCCCCTGCACTGGGCATGCAGCTCCCAAGCAAGGGAGGTGCTGGACAGGAACCAGAGGGTGGGAGTGTACTTTTAAGATGGCCACCAGGTGTTGGCAGTTGCCTCTGACCTCAGCATGGCTGCCAAGTGCTGGCATCCCTGTGACAGGAGGCTAGAGCTCCCCATGGTGGCCACAGGGGCACATGGCAGGCTGCTCTGACTTGGGACGAAATCTAGTCCCAGGTCAACTGCATGTGTAGATGCTGGCCCTATTCCCGGTTTAATGCACAGCAACTTTCGCGCACTGTAAATGCACATGTAGAAGTGCCCAATGTCAACTCATAAGCTTTGGTTGGGCACAATAAAGGTGGACCAAACTCAGAACCTTAAATTGGAGATCCTTTCAATTTGGTGGTGTGAAGGAGCTTTTGGAATTGACTCCCTGCTCAAAATATTGCCCATTGTTCTGATTTTGAGTTAGATACAATGCCGGGTGCACGTATTTTCCAGTGCCTATCTGAGCGCAGTGAAAATTTCTCTTGTACAACTCTCCATTTCAATTCAGACTCACGCCCCTAATTTAGCCTTGATTTGCGTCCTAAGCTCTAGGTTATATTTCCTTCAGATCCAAACACCAGCTTCTTAGTAAGATATCTGTCTTTAGTGCTACCCTATCTTTATTATTATTAATTCTTTAATTCTGAAGATCTGAGTCAGGGCTCATTTTGGTGGACACTGGACCAGCACAAAGAGAATATCATTACGTTAGAGAACTTAAGAAAACATTAATAGAAGTAGTGGTGAAAGGAACAGGTATAAGAAATCTTTGAGGAAGAGTTGCAGAGGAAAAGGATAGGTATATAAAATGTAAAGCAGGGATAAGACTGCAGGTGCTGAACAGCATTGGTTTAGAGACCCTCTACAGCAACTGGCATCAGCTGGAATTCTATTTACTGCTCCACGGAGCTTCAAAACATGGCATAAGATTTAAAGAAAAGGGGACAGATTTTTGGGGGGTAGGGAGGCAGGGGTTTGGGCCTAAACTCTCTTGGGTTTGTCCATCATGCATCATTAACAGAATTACTGCTGTTAAAAACACAAAACAAAACAAAAAAGACAGCATCCCCAAAAAAACTTTCTGGTTTTAGTTAGTACGGTTTTTCATTTTGGGATACGTATTGAAAGCTTTCTTTTTTTCTGTTGAGTTGGGAATGGGTTTTTTTTTCAGGGTTTGTTTTGCAAACAGAAAAGCCATTATTTAAATTAATGATTTATTTCTTTAAAAACAGTGTGAAATCTATCATTGGCATGATAAGATGTATGTTTGTCCTCTATCTGCATATAGCCATATAGCTGTGCAATATCTGGCAGTGAATATGAAAAAAAATCATTTTTTCCTGGTTTCAGGCATATCTCCTGAGTCTCAGATATGTGTCATTTGTTTTTCAAATACTGCTACAAGTAATTTAAGCTCTGTACTCCAAGAAAGAGTGTTTCTGTGTGTGGGTGCATGCATATCTATTACCCAATTGGATAGACTTAAGACTAATTTTTACCTACTTTAAACATGAAGACTTCAGCTCTCCTCCAAGCATATTTTTGTGGAGTAACTATTACAAGCCTGATTCTAAAGGACATTGAATTCAATGTAAGGGCCAACTGACTTCAGTAAGGTTTTGGTCAAGATCTAAGGCCCAGGTCTTCAAAAGGTATTTAGGTTCTTAACTCCCATTGATTCTGATAGGAATTATGCACTTAAATATATTTTAAAATCACAGGCATGTATTTTTGTGCCCATGTTGAATAATCAGCTAAATTTTCCCTCTTGGCACATTATGACTTAATTATACATAACAGGGTTTCTTGCCCTTCCTACTGAAGCATCTACTATTATCCACCATCACAAGCAGGGTACTGATTAGGTAGACCACTTGTCCGATCATGGATGGAAACTCCTGTGGTCCTGAAAAATATGAATTATTTGCAGGTCATTCTGCCAAAATATGCCTGTCCACTACTTATTCCCTGTTTGCAGGCTCAAATGGAACATAAGAAGTTGGGCCTTGTGTTGCCCATCTGTGCTGGGGTGAATTTCGTCTTGTGGGAGCAAAACTGTGCCCGGAGAAATGAAGGCTGAATTTGAAAATAAAACTCTAAATCTATTTGAGCTGATATGAACCCAGGTTTAATGAAAACAGATTTTTCTCCTCCCTATTTCTGTTTTGCTTTGAGTGCCCTGTTATCTTGCCCTAAATCCCTGTTGGAGAATATTTCCTCAGTCACTCAGTCATTCCCTTAGGCAGGGTGAGCTTCTGCTGCTCCATTTTGGCTTAATCTACAGCACAGATTTGTAAATGTTTTCCATTTATTTTATTACAATATTTTGTGAAACCTTATGTTTGACGGGTAAACTGTGGGTAAACATTTTTAACTGAGACTTTTTTTTGTATACAGTAATTTTCTCCACCCTACAGTATTGTGCAGAAATAGATGGCCCATTTCAACATAGGGGAACCAGAGGGATAAGAAAAGAGACAGCCGTGTGGAAGCAATGGGTCCCTCTTCCGCCCATATGGTTCAGGTTTGCATCTTGGCTGGCAGGATAATGTGATTGCTGGCAGATAGACTGTTTAGTCTCCAGAGCAAATAGCAGCCAATGAGTTGGGGTGTAATGTACATGTGGAGATGTTCGTAATATTCCACACAGGCTGAACCTACAGCAGGAGTGAATTCAGCTGCAGTGAATACAGAGATGCTGCATGAATCCTTCTGTCAGCACAACAATGGCATTTCTAGACTTCTGCATTTGGGAAGGCAAGGAATATGCCTCTGGGGATGAGGAACTACACCAATCCCTGCTTTTCCTGTGGCAGGAATTTTTAACTTACAGCATAAACGGTGATGTATTCTGATGCACTTTAAAGGTCTGTTTCATGATCAGTTTATAACCCATGTCATTATTTTTGTTGATGAATGTTAATTGTAGCTGAGCATATGGGCATGTCCTTTTTACTCCCAAATAGCTGCCATGGTTATAAGACATCTTGCATGGGGTTTGCACAGTACTTCCAGGTGGGAGAAAGATTGCTGTCCCCATCTCAGGTGATGCATCCCCGTGGCACAATGAGTTTCCTCCAAAGAGATGAATTTCCATTTGCAATTTGCTTTGCGTAGTTCTAGGAGCACAAAGCAGGCATACAGTTGGCCTAGGAAGCCAGCCCCAAACATCCCTTTAATGTAAATGGAATTCTGCTGTGGGATACGGCTGCCATACCCTTCTTTCAAGGTCTAGGGTTGAGGGGATGTCAGGAGCATACCTGGGTAAAGGGGTCTAGAACACTAATCCTAATGAAGACTATCAAAGCAGGCTGTCATTTAGAAAGTTTTTTCAAAGTTTTGAGGATCAGGGAACTGTTGGGACAGTGCGTGGACTGATCATTGAATCCTGGTCCTCTACATCCTAAAAGAGGACTAGATGGGCAATAGTAAAGTTTGGAGAATCTCTGCAGGGGCACCAGATTACAACCCACATGATGGTTGCACACGTCTCTCTCTCACACATTACAGTGTATGGTTATCTTCACCGTTCACCTGCCAAGGGAAAAACAGCTTAACCAAAGACATAGGACTTTGTTTCTGACAGCTGTCTCTTTTGACTGATCTAGTGGCACTTCTTTAGCAAACAGGTCAGAGGCCCAGATATTTGAAGCCAAAAGCCTTGAATTTTGATCTTAGGGTTGGGGTGTTGCTGTAGCCGTGATGGTCCAGGAAGTGTATGAGAGGCAAAGATCTTTTGGGATATCTTTTCTTGGATCAACTCTATGGTTGGGAGAGCTGTTGACAAACTTTCAGGCATCAAGTGCTCTTTTTCAGGACCCTGTCCTTGTTGCCATATGGATCTAAGCAAAGAACATTATAACAGGGATGTCAAATATGTAGCCTGTAGGCTGAATCTGGCCTGTGAAAGCTCTTTATCCCTGGCGGGTCATTGGAAGTTGGAATCATGGCCTGTCACAGAATTTGGGGCCCTTTGGCTGTGTTGGCCATGCTCATTATCAGCAAGCTTGGGTCACTGCTTTTGCTGCTGGACTTCTGCCCCCTGGCCCACTGCTGCTGCTGGACCCCTTCTACCACTGCCAGACCTGTATTGCCAGACCCCTTCCACTGCCTCTGGACCCGTCAGTGCTTTTGGACTTACAGATGTGGGTCCACTGGTCCTGGAACCACCTCTGCTGCTGTGTTGGCCACCGTGGCCACTCCCATGCTCCCTGCTGGGTCTGGCCTATGAGGAGCCCCATGGTCTGGTTCTGACCCTAGGCCCCAAGTGAGTTTGATACCCCTGCATTAGAGCATTCCCTTTTTATCTATTTAATGTTACTCCCAGAAATATTACCCGTGGAAAGCAATAGCACTAGGAATGATATTTCTGAACCAGCAAATTGGCCGACATGTCCTATGCCACAAAGTATCTGGAAAATGTGTAGCATGAGAAGAGACAAAGAGCAGAATTGAGCCAGGAACTCTAACCACCCTGTCTTCAAGAGGCCTTAATATTTGTGAGGGGTACAGAAAATCCATGGCTGGGCGTGAGAAGCAGGGAACAGGGTTAGAGAACGCAGGAAGTACTGAACAACTGATAACTAGAGATAGACTCAAACCGTATAAGCAAATCCAGCAACCCTGGAATTTGGGGAGCAAGAGCTAAAGTGTGAATAAACAGCATCTGACCTTCAGGTGACAGACTACAAATATATCTGTCTACAGAGCCCTGTTTTTTATTGAGACATCTGGTCACAATAGATATACCAAAGAGAATGAGAATCAATATATGACAATTAGCAGTTTATTCGCATTTGTAAATTGAATCCATTTCTGTGAACAATCTTCCCAATGCAGAATTTTTTTCCTTTGTGCCTTTTTGTTGTTGGGATATCCCCTCACCCTCAACCCACAGAGGTTTGAAGATATTCTCTGCCTCAAGGCTTCATTGCCTGTGTTTGTTTTACAGGTATCTTGAAGTTCTATTCACCAATAGTGATGGGGGGGGGGAAACAAGGAAATCCTCGCAGATATTTCAAACACAGATTAGGAAGAGGGAGTTGAGATGTCGTCAAAGTAGCAGGAATTCATTTTATTGAAGAATACGTATAATAAAGATAGAACAAAGGGACTGAAACGGTGAACAGATGGGTGGGTGTTCATCAGTGGCTCATGAGCTGTGTGAACAGTGGAGTTTATGCCATCCCTTTTTTTTGTTTTTGATGCATTAGGATAGGATGTGATATGATATGACAGAATGTGTCAGAAACTTGGGGGAAAATAAAACCCCCTTTTTTTTTTACATCAAACTATTGCTATCAATAGGAGCAGCAACTGTTCAAATTTTGTTTCAGAGCTGCCAAGAAGTGAACATTCACGGGAGAGAGAGAGGGGAAAAAATATTTTTCCCTGCTGTTTGCAAGGTGGACACAAATGCAAACGGTAGGAGGCTGACAACTTGACACATGTCTAATAAATCTAAAGCATGAAAAAAGTCAACAATTCACTGTACAAGAAAGCATTACCAGGATAAAAAAGTACTACGCAAGAAAGAATAACCATTTAAATGTATATTTATTCTGAATTCAGCAAGTAATTTAGCCCTTAGAGCATTGATTCCTTTTTTTTTTATTTAAGGAAGAGACATTTTGTTATAAAAGTAACATTTAGCTTCTGTGCTGAGGATGCTGCATTATAAATGAACAAGGTGCAAAAGCTGAGTCCAGTGAGCAGATGTTGGAGGCTCAGTGTGGTGGTGACAAAGGGCTAGAGTGCAAGAACCTTCCACAACACGTCTGTTCTTCAGCTCAAAGCAGGAAAGGTTTTAATTTGACAAGTTGGTTGGATGCAGGGAATTCACAGATCACGGTCAATGCCAAACAGATTTGGCCACCTACCGCATGGCCACACTCAGCCAAAAGAAGAGCAGTTGTGGAGATTTCTACTGAAAGAGTCACTTGATGCTAGGCACACAACAGGGAGTCCCAAGGAAGCAAGTTACAAAAGACTGTGAATTCCTTTAAAAAGGCAAAAAGAAGTGTGAGAGAGAAAATCATACTTAGAATATAAAATAATTAAGTATTTTTATTTTAGATGGCTGCTCTTTTATTTTTTTTTAATCTCTTAATCCCTTTTTATGGTTGGTATGATGCAAAATACAAGAATGAAAATGAATGCCAACACTAATGGCAAGCCTCATCTAAACAGAAACATCAGCATTAAAGTTATGAATCTTAATTTGTGCTACTGAGCTAAAATTTGTATCTTTCAGCATTAAAGGAATATAGACATACAGCACTGTGTAGTGTCTATGTGCAGTACAGAAAACTGACATGGTCTCTCCAATTTATGGGGAAATTGACATAATTTTGCAAAAAAAAAAAAAAAAGAAGCAGCAAAACCACTTGTGAACTGGATTTTGCATAATGGGATTAATTTGGTCGACTGTCACATCAACTGTGCTGCAGAATGCAAGTTAATCACAACATCGGTCTGATTTAAAAGAATGAAAGAAAGAGAGGAAAAAGGACGAAAAGGTATTTCTTTTCCCTGCCTGAGTCGTCTTTCATTTTTCTTGCATCCTGTTCCTGGTGTACCTGGGGTGGCTACTGCAAACAATGCTAGTATGCATTTGCAATGGATACTTCAGTGGCCTTCCTTCCCTCCTCCCATTAAAAAAAAGTCAACAGCTTTTCCAGAATCATGCAAAACTGCTTTCAAGGAATGCTACAACTATACTCATTTGCTCAGAATTTAAGCTGATCGACGGAGCTGAAGCAACATTAAACATCTCATCATACAGATTTTAGTGACTGTCTTCTCCTCCACTTACCCCTTCTCTGAGGAAGTGACCCAGCTGTTTGCTCCCTAGTGTACCAGTGTTGCTACCGTTTTTTTTG
This sequence comes from Alligator mississippiensis, assembly GCF_030867095.1. Taxonomy (NCBI): domain Eukaryota; kingdom Metazoa; phylum Chordata; order Crocodylia; family Alligatoridae; genus Alligator; species Alligator mississippiensis. The sequence continues at coordinate 108,901,177 of NC_081826.1, forward strand.
TCCACAGCTTCGCTTGTGATACAAACAGCTCCATTCTCTAAAGAAGCGCTGCATAATATCAGAAAAGGAAACAAATATCCTTTAGTTGCTTACAGTGGATTCTATCTAAAAAGATAGGAGGAAAGAATGAAATAAACCTTTTCACAGGCTCTCACATTGCGTTCTTGGCAAAGGTACGAAAAGCAGGGATTGCACATATACATGACACATTGCTTAAGTCCTCTAGTTTCTATGGTTGCAGTGGATTTTGCTTTCAGGGGGCATCCCAGGAAGGAGATAATACTGCTCAGTGCTTTAGGCATGATGGAGTTGAAGAATTAGCTTTGGAAACTGATCATACCATGATAGTGTGACAGAGAACAAGGAATCAGGACTGCTGGCATGTCAGAGGCACTTGCGCTCCCAGAGTGCGGTATCGTGTCAGTGATTTCTGAAGAACCTTGCACCATACCAAGGCCTATTACAGCTCCTTCATCTCTCTCTCCCTCTCAACAAGCATTGCGCTCTATCTAGTACAGCACACTGACTAGGTTAAACAATTACACTTCACTAATTGGCCTGTGTCTGTCCTGATGAGAAAGTAAACAATGCTGCACAGAAAAGCTGAGACAAATTGTATCTAATTAAATTGATGAAAAATGTGGCAATATTTTTCCCCCAAAATTAAACCAGACAACCCGTAGTGTCACAAAACACCCCAAGCTAATAGCGAAGCACCCTTCCAGTTAAACCTGAAGTGAGTAAAAGTAGGTGTGCCATGCAATAAAAAAAGGAAAGGGCTTCCCAAATGTAGCATCCATTGGGGCTGAAACTAATGACAGCATTTCATGCCAAACACTGTGCTCTTTGTGTGAGAGCAGAGTGCACTCTAACACAGTTTTGGCTTTCTACAGCCTCTGTGTGCGTGCATGTGTGTTTTGTGTGCTGGGGATTAGGGGTGGGGTGTTGGTAACTAATAAAAGAGACAGAGCACTTTTCAAATATTTTCTAGTGACCAGATTGTGCCTGTTAGATCCATTGACAGAAGGTACTCTCTCTGCATAGACATTCCCCCTCCCACTTGCAAAAGGATGCAGTCACTTATGAGGCATCATCAGAATCCCATCTATAACCTTCTGAGGCCTGTCTGTATGTTTATGTGGTGGTCACTTCCTTGGTTAATTATGAACCCAAAGGCCTCGAGAGCTGAAAGCATGAACCCTTATAATTTGAATTGGAATCAGGTTCTGTAGGTGGAAGCTATACCAGACTTCCATCCTCTGTGGATCATGTGCCATAGAGAGGAACTAGTAATACAAGCTAGCTAATGGGTTTCACTGGCACTTCCTAGTAGAAGTTATAAGATGCAGGGAGAATTGAAGTTTGAAGAGAAACAGAGACAGGAGTATTTTTCCTTTTTGGCTAGAGTAAAATAGTGTACAGTCTGAGTGAATATTATCTTTTCAGAATAACCATCCCCTGGCCTCAACAGAAATTAGGAGTTTGCTGATACCAGGGTGCCAGCGGAGGTACATTGTCAAAGGGTGAGGGCTGGGAGTCAGAGCTGACTTTCTGTGGGCCCCTGGATTCAACAAATTAGGAAGCAGCTCCCACCGCCTTTTCCAGGCCTGGCAATATCCCCTTTGCCTCAGTGTAGCAGTGAGAAGATTGTGCTGATGGATTTCCTCACCTCTCCTGATTTGTCCATGGGAAGGAATGTTCCACACCTTGGTATAGGGCAACAGGTAAGTGAATTCTAACTCCACTCCATTTGTGTCACTAACTTAATTTAACTGGGCATGTCTACACGTGCATTATGCTGGCTTAAAATTACTGTGCAGTAAATTACTGAGCAGTAAGTGGGAATAGGCCAGCATCTACATGTGCAGGTGTTCAAGTGCATTAATGCTGTGTGTGGACTGACTTGGGACTAAAGTTAGTCCCAAGTCAGTCCACACACACAGTGTCACTGTGCGGTAAGGCATCTACACATGCATTACTGCACAGTAACTAATCATCAGGCATAAATTTGACACCTTCATGATGCACGTATCAAATTTATGCTCAAGTCGGTATAAGTTACCCTAATTTTGGTTACTGTGCAGTAAATGTGCACGTGTAGACATGCCCATCCTTTTTCAGTGATGGCATTCTAAACAGTAGTATCATAGGACATCATCCAGAGAACCATTAAATCAATGGCGACACTTGTATTGAATTCTTTGGGTTCACTGTATTGTGTGACCTGTATTGTATTGAGTTCAGATCCAGTCCACAATGTAAACAGAAGCAAATGCTATTGTTACGGATATTTAAGTATTTCTATTTTAAGTCTTTACTTTCCTTTGTTTATCAGAATAAAATATTTCAGACCTATCCTCAGCCTGAATGCTAATTTTTGTTTAATAGTTCCAGACAAAATATTGCTGTTGTTTTTGAAGAAGGAAAGGAAAGGAAAGGAAAGGAAAAATCCTCACAACTTTCTTCTTAACAAAAAGTTTTGTGATTTTTTTCCCCCTTTTTTTAACAAATCTAACTGAAAACATCTGAGTTTAGCTGAAATACAAACTTCACTGTGTGCATCTACATGAGACATTTTACTGGGGAGCTGATTAATTAGCTCTGTAGTAAAGCATCACCATCTACATATTCAGCACTGTTAGGCCACAGTAAACCAGGTGGGGGCAGCCCTGGGCTGGCAGGCTGACCCCGGCCAGCCAGGGCTGCACAACCCTAGCTCAACGTGTTGCAGTCCTGTGCACATGTGTAAACACTGCAGCCAGGAGCAATAAACTCCAGCATTAACTGAGCCAGAGTTTACTGTGTTGCATTAATATCATGTGTTGACCTGCTCACTAAGAAGTTTACTAGAATAAAATGTAATGCCCACCATTTTGACCAGGTGGAATTGAATGGGGGCCTCTAGACCAAAATACATGGATTCTATACAGCCAGAACTAAAATGCCAGGTATGATTCTCTCAGTAAAAATGTAACATCTGTATGTGGCCAGTGTCATCTTCTATCTAGTAGACAGACAGCACTTTCCACATAGTCCACACTAAAAATGTCCTTGCAACATATATTTGTTACTAACAGGCAAGTCAATTAATAAGCATACTTAATAGCAACAATTCATTTTGCTGTACAAGCATTAGTTAATTCAATTACACCTTGTTGCTTTGAACTCACTGATGTTTCAACTCAAACTCCTCTTCAGCATGCTGTATGAAGTAGTGTACTCAACATGTCAACTTGAATAGCCAGTTGGGCAAAAACATAAGACATAGCACCGTATTGTTATTTATTATGTGCCATCATTTATGACACTGGCCACATACAGATGTTACATTTTTACTGAGAGAATCATACCTGGCATTCTATCCCGGGGAAGATCTTAGAAAAGTTTATTAAGGAGGCCATCCTTAATGGACTGGCCGACGCCAACATCTTAAGGGATAGCCAGCACGGGTTTGTTGCGGGTAGGTCTTGCTTGACCAATCTCATTTCCTTCTACGACCAGGTGACCTATCACCTGGACAAGGGAGATGAGATTGATGTCATATATCTTGACTTCAAAAAAGCCTTCGATCTGGTGTCCCATGATCGTCTCTTGGAGAAACTGGCCAATTGTTGCCTTGGGTCCCCCACGATCCACTGGCTGGAAAATTGGCTCCGGGGTCGGACCCAGAGGGTAGTAATTGATGGAAGTCACTCATCGTGGTGTCCTGTGACCAGTGGGGTCCCCCAGGGCTCTGTCCTTGGACCCATACTGTTCAACATCTTCATTAATGATGTGGACACTGGAGTCAGAAGCGGACTGGCCAAGTTCGCCGATGACACCAAACTTTGGGGCAAAGCATCCACACCAGAAGACAGGCGGATGATCCAGGCTGACCTGGACAGGCTCAGCAAGTGGGCGGATGAGAATCTGATGGTGTTCAACGCCGATAAATGCAAGGTTCTCCACCTTGGGAAAAAAAACCCGCAGCATCCTTATAGGCTCGGCAGTGCTATGTTGGTTAGCACTATGGAAGAAAGAGACTTGGGGGTCATCATTGACCACAAGATGAACATGAGCCTGCAATGCGATGCTGCAGCTAGTATAGCGACCAAAACGCTGGCTTGCATCCATAGATGCTTCTCAAGCAAATCCCGGGACGTCATTCTCCCCCTGTACTCGGCCTTAGTGAGGCCGCAGCTGGAGTACTGCGTCCAGTTTTGGGCTCCACAATTCAAAAAGGATGTGGAGAAGCTTGAGAGAGTCCAGAGAAGAGCCACGCGCATGATCAGAGGTCAGGGAAGCAGACCCTACGATGACAGGCTGAGAGCCCTGGGGCTCTTTAGCCTGGAAAAGCGCAGGCTCAGGGGTGATCTGATGGCCACCTACAAGTTTATCAGGGGTGACCATCAGTATCTAGGGGAACGTTTGTTCACAAGAGCGCCCCAAGGGATGACGAGGACGAACGGTCACAAACTGCTACAAGATCGTTTCAGGCTGGACATAAGGAAGAATTTCTTTACTGTCTGAGCCCCCAAGGTCTGGAACAGCCTGCCACCGGAGGTTGTTCAAGTGCCTTCATTGAACACCTTCAAGATGAAACTGGATGCTTATCTTGCTGGGATCCTATGACCCCAGCTGACGTCCTGCCCTTTGGGCGGGGGGCTGGACTCGATGATCTTCCGAGGTCTCTTCCAGCCCTAATGTCTATGAAATCTATGTCTATGAAATCAGTAGATTTAGTGCTCTACCTACATAAAAGATGTAAGGGCTTTAGCTGAGGGCCTTACAAGCTGAATGAGAGTCAGTAAGATAGTAAGGCTTCCTCCTATATGATATACAGGGTATATACTGAATGGCTTTGAACATTGTGCAGTCAGTTACAAAATGGGTGTAAAATACAACCACTGACTCCAATGTGCATTAGTCCAAAACACAGTAACCTCCTGAAGAGCTTTCCTCATTGTGCCCTCCTTCACTGTGTTAGGTGAACTAGGTTTTCTACTATAAAGCCACAAATGTAGCCTGCCTTTGCTTCCAGTGTTGCTAAAAACCAACAAAAGCAATCTAATGCACTTGCCCAAAGGGCAGTTTTCCAAAGGCCGGCCAATGAGTCAAAATCAAAACAAAATGTCCATGAAACTTATTGATTAGTATTTGTTACACGTCCCAGTATCTACCCAGTCCACAGAGGAAGTGAGTCTCTTATAGCTCTCCTGGTCCCAGGAGGAGTGCAGCAGCAGGGAAAGGTTCCTGTGCCTTCCCCAGTCTGGGATTACAAGTCTAGAGAAGGCTTGAAGAGTAGCTGCTGTCACCCCTCTCATAAACCAGGAGGGGAGGACAGGAGCAGCTGGCAACTGTCCCCACCTACGTTCCAAATCAGAGCCCCTTGTCTGAGGAGCAGGCAAGAGGTTTGTCAGGTTATTCCTCCACTTGGTTCCTGGCCACTAGGAGCCAAGCACAGGAGCAATCTGATCAACTGAGGCAGAGAGTGGGTGCAGGGGGCTTTGCCCTGCTGCTCCAGTCCCCTTGGGACTGGGAGGACCTGATCCTTACACTTTCCCCAGACCACAATCAACTGCTCTTGACAAGGTGCAAGGAGCAAAGGAGAGGGAGTGCTTGCAGGCTGAATGCTGCACTGCTCCCGCTCCTGGAAACATGTCTAGCAGTGGAAAATGTCCAGATCTCAACACAGAATTGCTTGGTACTATGTAGACCTACCTGATGTCTGTAATGGGACCTGAAAATTAACTTTGATCTCTCAAATCCCGGTCTGGTGCCTGAACTATGATTCTGTTTCCTTCTTTTTGGAAAGGATGTCCTGTCACACACATCCTCCCTACCCATGCCCCTAGTTTCATAGTTTCATAGATGTTAGGATCAGAAGGGACCTCAATAGATCATCGAGTCCAACCCCCTGCATAAGCAGGAAAGAGTGCTGGGTCTAGATGACCCCAGCTAGATACTCATCTAACCTCCTCTTGAAGACCCCCAGGGTAGGGGAGAGCACCACCTCCCTTGGGAGCCCGTTCCAGACCCTGGCCACTCTAACTGTGAAGAAGTTCCTCCTAATGTCTAATCTAAATCTGCTCTCTGCTAGCTTGTGGCCATTATTTCTTGTAACCCCCGGGGGCACCTTGGTGAATAAATACTCACCAATTCCCTTCTGTGCCCCCTTGATGAACTTATAGGCAGCCACAAGGTCGCCTCTCAACCTTCTCTTGCGGAGGCTGAAAAGGTCCAGTTTCTCTAGTCTCTCCTCGTAGGGCTTGGTCTGCAGGCCCTTAACCATACGAGTGGCCCTTCTCTGGACCCTCTCCAGGTTATCCGCATCCTTCTTGAAGTGCGGCGCCCAGAATTGCACGCAGTACTCCAACTGCGGTCTGACCAGCACCCGATAGAGGGGGAGTATCACCTCCTTGGACCTATTCGTCATGCATCTGCTGATGCACGATAAAGTGCCATTGGCTTTTTTGATGGCTTCGTCACACTGCTGACTCATGTTCATCTTGGAGTCCACTAGGACTCCAAGATCCCTTTCCACTTCCGTGCCACCCAGCAGGTCATTCCCTAGGCTGTAGGTATGCTGGACATTTTTCCTCCCTAGGTGCAGCACTTTGCATTTCTCCTTGTTGAATTGCATTCTGTTGTTTTCTGCCCACTTGTCCAACCTGTCCAGGTCTGCTTGCAGCTGTTCCCTGCCCTCCGGCATGTCCACATCTCCCCATAGCTTTGTGTCATCTGCAAACTTGAACAGAGTACATTTGACTCCCTCGTCCAAGTCACTGATGAAGACATTAAAGAGTATCGGTCCAAGGACCGAGCCCTGCGGGGGCTACCCAAACCTTTCCTATCTTCAGTTCATTGGCTGGGCTATATTGCCTTTGTCCTGGACAATAATGTCACTCATCATACAACACCCTCCCTTCAGGAAAGGAAACAGACTTAGGAGAGAGTCTACCCAGAACTGACTTAAGGAGAAGTTTTGGCAACTTGTATGTGAATTAACTGAATGACTTGTTGCTAGGGAACTGTGGGAAGGAATGTTTTTGATCTTCCATATGCTTACAACTAATAAATAAACAAATAACAATAATTACAACAAACCCCAAGCCTGTTGTTTTTCCAGAATTAATTAATGATGATGAAATACAACTGAAATTCTGTAAGAGGCGGCAGCAGGGTGGGGCAGATTTTGTATTTTACTGATGTGCATGGAAATGATGGTTGAAATTAAAATTTCTTTTCTCCTTCAAATTTACCTTTATCGGCTTAGGTGAGTGGGAAGGGTATGGTGGGGAGGGGAAAAGTCCTCCCTTTCCTAGGCAGGGGATGATCGATCAGGCAGACAGTAAATTTCCCTCTGCCAGTTTTACTTGCATCCAGTTCTTCCTGCCTCGTACAGTTAAGTTTTTTAGATACTTTACTTGCATTTCTAATTCAGTTATTCTTCTGAAATTTATTCAAAGGATTTATGCTTATGAAATTATAATATAATGCTGCCTATATGCCAATGAGCTGCAGGCAAAGAAAATAATTTTCTTCAATTTACAGTTATGAGGCTGGAGGAAAATGATGCCTTCTTATCACCTCTTTTTCTTTGTATGCCTCAGTATTTTTTTAAGTCTTCAGAAGGCAGGAGCTGATGATGAATTCTTAAGCAGATCACACTGATAATTGTATTTCAGAACTGTCAACTCTGTGAAGACTGTCCACGGAGGTGTCTCAGTTCACTTGAGCTATTTGTGTCACTGCTTCTCCAGGAACTCAGCCCTCAATAAAACCCAAATCACTGGGGATATTGTTAAGTCTTCTGAAAGGATTATTAGATCGAAGGAAAATTTATGGATGACACTTTGTAACAATTAATCAGGAACTGTTGATGAAGTTAAGTTGGTTCTTTATTCTTGAACAAAAAAAATATTCAGCCTCTGTACAAATTGTCAGATGGCCTATTTTGTCACTCTGTTTGATTAATGGACCATTTGGAGTCCCCAAAAAGTCCTAGTACAAATAAAAAAGAATCATAAATATTGAATAAGCTCACAGCATGGTTAACCTTGACTACATTTTGGAACATTCTTGGGGAAAACTTTGCTATTCAGAAAATAAATTGCTATGGGGATTAAAAAAAACAACAACAACAAATTGGAGATTTTGGAGAATGTCACCTACCCAACCTTGTCATTCTGATTAGCCTGCCATGATAAATTAGTTTAGTTAGCTTTGCAATCAGGTCAGAAATGGCTGGCACATTTTGCATTTTGCTAGTGGGGCTACACCAGTCCTGCAAAAGTGGTCCAGGGTAGTGAGGAAAATTTTTTTGGTGTTGGTGCTTTTATACTTGATACAGTAGTAGTTTGCAGACAGACTATTATCCTTTTGGACTCTAATTTATGGAAGTTAAGTCCAACATGCTAAGTGCATGCAAGTTGTGGAGCTGTTCAAATGAAATTATTTGTGCACATGCAAATGCTGCTATCTGAGTTCCTACTGCAATGAACATATACTCCAGTACATATTCAGGACATGCTGTTTCCCTCCTTTCTTCCTCCTTTTGCGCCTTTCCAGTTCTAGTGCTTCCCTTCCCCACCCTTACTCGATGCAGCTATTATGGTTCTGAACAGTCACTTTTTCTAACCTCTGGTAGAAGTTGGGTCACAGTGATCTTTAACTATTCTATTTTTGTTTCCAGTGAACCAGTGCTACCTTGCCTTAGTGTTGGCTTCAATAAAGACCTAAAACCATGTGCTTAACTGTAAGCCTGTTATAAATCTCATTCAGTGAGACACTTAAGCACCTGCTTAAAATTAAATATGTGCCAAACTGATCTACTATAATGGAGCCTCAATCAACATGATATAACACCTCAGTCAGCCAGTCTCTTTGGTAGCATGTTTAATAGGATAGCTCACTGGTCTCCATCAGCTGACATGTACACAGCCAATTCCTCAAGGTACAAATTGGGCTGGATCTTGAAATTTACACATCTGTCTGCAGTGTGAATGGAACATAATCATATTGGATTCTGTTAATCTTCCAAAGTAACATCAGCATTAAAATTGAATGGGTAGGTGAGGGAATCTTTTTTCCAAGGTTCCAGGTATTTTACCATGGCCTAAAACAAATATTTTCTGTTTTCACCTCCTGGAAATAAAAAAGCTCCCTGCATTATATTCCACTTGGTATGCTGCAGAATAGTCATAACATAGAAAGGGTGAGTCAGAGAGAATTTGAGACATATAGCTATTGGCATGACAAATGGGTGGGGGGGGGGGGAGGATTATTATGTTTACTCCCTGGTGCTAGTCTATCAGTTCAGGCCTCTTTGATACAGCAGCTAACAAAAAGATGGGCTGCTGGCAAAAACTCTAGCTCAAAATAAGATGAATGGGGGAACAGTGACAACAATGTGGGCTCTTTTGATTTTTTTTTCATTTGAAGTTCATTTGTGTATGTGGGAGAAAAAGAGAGGGAGAGAGACTTTTCAAGGCCTCAGTGGTGATATGTTTGAAAAGAAATGATAAGTACTAGGGTTGTGCAAAGCTTTGGTAGCCGATTCGATTCAGAGGAGATTCAGCTGGATATGGTGGCCAAATCTCTGAATCTGAATTGAATTGGGAGTCCAATTAAAAGGTCCAAATCAAATCGGAAGCCTCCAAATCTATTCAGAAAAGATTCAGCGCCGCTTCGTAGATTTGGAATTGGGGCTGGGACTGGGAAAAGCTGCCCACCTGGGGCAGGGGGACATGGGACTCGGGGACGGGGGCACGGGATGAAGGCATGGCAGCACTGGGAGCAGGAGCTATGCCCTGCTGCCACTTGCCCATCCGGGGCAGGTGGGGCAGCACACAATGCAAGCATGGCTCACTCCGGGTGGAAGGGGGCAACCAGAAGCAGGGCATAGCCCCTGCTCCCAACACTGCCACACCTGCATCCCCACCCCCCACCCCAACTAGGTAAGCAACAGCAGCACTTGCATCCCTCACCTCCCCTGCCCCAGCTGGGCAAGCAGCGGGCTATGCCCTGCTGCCACTTGCCCAGCCAGGGTGAGAGGGTGCCGGGTGCGGCCATGACAATGCTGGGGGCAGGGGCTATGCCCTGCTGTCACTTGCCCCCTTATGCCTGGAGCGAGCTGTGCCTGCATTGCGCTCCCCCCCCCACCCCGAGTCACATGCCCCCTCGCCCTAGGTGGGCTGCTTTTTCCAGCCCCAGCCCCAATTCCTCCCTCCCCCACACTCCTTCCCTCCCCCCTCCACCAACTGCAACAGACTTACTAGCTGAAGGCAGCTGTGTCTGACTTGATGGGTAACTTTTTGTAATGCAACATAGTATGTGGCTTGCAGTTGCGGTCCTTTCAAAGCCAGCAGCCAGAACTGAGTTGGGCTGAGTCAGTGCTTCAACAACAGCTGGACAAAGAATGCCTGAAGGAAGAGGTGGTGGTAATTCAGTAGGTAGCTTTCCTGTAAAGTTCAGTCAAATTCAGAGTCCCTGTAGCACAGTGTTATGGAGACACAGGGCTTTGTGCAATTTTTTCTAGTGAGAGGTAAAACCCATGTTCAGAGTGCCTGTGGTTATTGAGGATGACACTTTTCCTAAGAGTAGAGTGTTAACTCTGGTTAAATTCCAATTTTGGTAATTGCATTCTGCCTAAAGGGGATGCTCTCTGCAGATGCATTTAGAAAAGTGACAGTATTCCTTAATTCCTGTCTTAGATCACCGTGGATTTGTGAATGATTAGGGGGCTTCTTGAATGGGGCTGTCTTAGGATACCTAAGAGTGTTATATTTAGATTGCCCTAATCAAGGTTAAGGCCATGTAAATTGTTTGATGTGCAAGCATTTGCAGGACTTAGGCCACCCTAAAAATGGCATGCCTGATCTAAAGTTAGTTCTGGTCACAGGTGAACTAACTTTAGCTTAACAAGGGGTTAACCTAACTTAGCAAGGTTTAACCCATCTTGATGAACATGTGCATATACCTGTTTTTATCCTTGCCTCACCAGTCACCCCTGGACTGTATTTGGAGCACCCTTCCTCCCCGTGCAAGGAGGAGGGAATTGAATTTAGGTTTTGCTATATTCTGTGTGTGGAATCATCACTAACAGCACCACCTGCTAACCACCATGTTTGGTGATGGCTAGACTTTTGGCAGCAACCTACAGCTGCAGCCCGAAACTGGCCATTTGGTAGCTGCTCCTTATTATGCTTTTACTTTTATTTATTCTTGTGTATCTTAAGGTTTTACTTTCATTTACTTTATTGTATCTTCTCAAGCAAAATGGTATTGACTGGTCCTTAAAATGAAGCAATATTTTAATTTTTTCTTCTTTCCCTCCTTGGTCAAAGTTCAGTAGCACTGAATAACACTGAAAATCACCACTGTTATATTGGTCATTTCAATGTTGTCTGTCTGGGGCCATGCAAACCTAAAGCAAGACTGCATTTGCCTTGAAGTCCTTGCAGTCTGTGGGCCATTCAGTCATCTCTGCTTCTTGTTGTGGTAATCACAAAACTTGTTCTAGTGCCTATAGTGCTTTTCTGAAAGGGATTGACTAAGTATCAGTATTGTCCTGAATCAGATGCAGATAAGGGAAGAAATTAGCTAAAATGTCTGTTATTGAATGGTGCAGACATTGTTCTTCATCAGTAGGGGGACAGTGTTTCAAAAAGTGTTAGCTAAATGGAAACTAATAGCACTGTCTTAATGTTGTCCTTTCCTCATATTTCTTTATATCCATTTTTTGTCTTGTCTTACACTTGGACTGTAAATGTGCTGGCTCTGGGTCCACCTATCTCTTTGTTTTGTGTTTGTACAGTGCCTGACACAATGGGCTACGTGGTACTATGGTAGTACAAATAATAAATAATAATAATAACTATACAATTGTATGGGCAGCTTGTAGGCCAATCCTGCAAGCTGTTCTGTGGGGACAGTTTTCCTATAGGGATACTGACTCATGTTGGCCTGTGGGGTATAGCTGGCTGGAGAAAAACATAGAATCCAGAGACAATATTTTGGTTGTTTTAAGCTTCACTACAACCATAGAGAAATTCAGTTGGTTCAGGTGGTAGTAGCCCCTAAAAAGAAAAAGTCAGATGCTCACTTTGCCTTTGCAGAGTACTACCCACCTGGAAGTGGAAGTAGTTAAAGTGTTAACCTAAGACCCTGATCTCAGCTTGATGCTTCTCAAGGTTTGGTCTCAGCCTTCATCTACTAGTAGGATTTTGAATCTTTTGTAAGGAAGGCAAACATCATATACATTACATTTTCTCCTTCATTATGAGATGGATTAATATAATGTAAGGGTGGATAGGATCTCGTAAGGGCAGCTAGGATCTGGGTAAGGGTGGCTAGGATCTGGAACCAACTTCCAAGGGAAGTGGTGCTGGCTCCTACCCTGGGGATCTTTAAGAAGCGGCTTGATGCCTACCTGACTGGGGTGAATTGAGCCCAGTTTTCCTCCTGCCCAGGCAGGGGGTCAGACTTGAAGATCTACAAGGTCCCTTCCGACCCTACTTCTATGATTCTATGAATGGTATTGTGTGAAAAATATCTGAAGTGTAAGATGTGATGTGGGGTTTTGTGTACAAATGGACTTCTATTCTGACATGAAAATGGTGAGCAAGAGGCAAAATGTTGGTGTCTCCATTTTTTTTGTCTAAATAGATTTTGAGATGATACCCACTGCCATAAGCCCAGCCAGATACTATTTGTGGAGGTTTGTAGTTCTAACTGGAGATGTTTATGATGTAAAGTGTATGTAAAAGGATTTCAGTGGCTAGGCTGAAGTTGAGTATGCTTAGACGTACCAAGTTGTTTTTGGAATATACAATGTATTTTAATACATGTAAATGTGTATCTACATTCCATTCTTTACCATGTTTTAGATTGCTCATGTGTTTTTCATCTCTGGCTGAGAAAGGGGACTGGGATTGAGACAGTGAAGAGGGGAGGATAAGGATGCATTAGATTAGGACTTTCTGAGCAGGGTTACCAACCCAAGATGATTTTTTTTTAACTGAAAATATGCATACTTTTACTGACAACCACTTTTTTACTGACATGTTTTACATAATATGCATAATACAAATGTAACTCTTCTGCCAAGCCCTGGACAAGAGCTGGGTTCAAATTTAGGGGTTTTACATCACCATAGTGAAAATGTTTTGGTTATTATTACAAAGTTTGCAGATTATCAGTTTAAAAATAATTATTGAGTTGACAACCCAGCTTGACTGCAGTGCCACTTTCATACCTTGTTGTTCCCACTTCAGGGGTCCCCTATTCATCTCTACACCATAAAGTCCTTGACCGCACCCCACACCATGATGCCTCCTTTCCAGCTTTATGTGCACCAACCCTGCCCCTCTCCCATCCTGGCATGGACCCCCTAAGAAGGAGCAGGGAGGGAGCTTTGGGGACTACAGTAAACCACAAAGCCCTGAGAAGATGTCCCTTCAGGTTGTTGTGCTTTTTCTATCCTTCAACGCTCCTTTCAGTTTCTTTCCAATGACAGAGCTTAAATCAAGCTCTGGTGACTTCATTTTTTTTTTTTATGGATGGAACCTTTTTTTTCTTTTACAGATTCTATTGGCAGGTGCTTTCAGCCTTGTTTTTTTATGGTCTGTATGCAAATTTATGGACGATTTGCAATCCTATTCCTGAGCAAGGAAACTGAAACTGGGAGTGAAATGTAGGGGTTTAATCATAGGAAGAGAGAATTGGACAAGATCTGAGTCACTGATCAGCCTCCTGCTGTCAGAGGATCTACATCATATACCCTAATACTTAGATGTATTAAATTCTATCTTAAGCTAGATCTCTTGCCTCCATTACTTCTTTTGGAAGGCTGTTCCAGATCAGATGAGGAGACCAGAAAAAACTGGCATGGGATGGGCAAGGGAAAAAACTGGCATGGGATGGCAAGTAAGACTGAGTACCACGAGAAGGAGGGATGGATCAGACAAGAAACTGGGCTGTAGAGGAAGAACTGGCACTGACTGGGCAAAAAGCTTGATGTGAGGAGTTGGCTGGATCTGATTTATAGAAGCACTGAGCATTAACTGATGTAATGACATCTAAGTTTTGAATATATAAAGTATTCTGTATTCTGAAAAATCAGTTTGTGAACAACTTTCTGTTTGCAGATATCTAAATTTTGTGGATGCTTTTGACAGTAACTTCTCTCTACCTCAGTTCCCCATTTGTAAAATGGGGACAATAATATCCCCTCATCTTACCAGAGTGTTACCAGTACACAGTAACTGATGTTTTAAGGTACTCAGATACTAGAATGATACGTGTTATGAAAAAACTCTAGAGGAAATTGTAATTCTATTGCCAGAAAAGATGTTGGAATAGTAAATCATGCTTTGAACAATGAAGAGAAAATAAAATATTGGATAGCTGTTTATTAAATGAGCATTGTGTACTGAATGAGGCAAGGTTTCTTAGGGGGTCAGTCTGCCAGCCTGGGGTTGTTCTGACCTTGCTCAATGTGCTCCCAAGGGGTTAGCTGGGCATGAGGATGCTACAGTGTAGGGCTAGCTGGCAGGCAGTCCTGCACTGTAGAGCCCTCATGCCCCAGCCAGCCCCGTCAGAGTCTACATGTGCATTGCAGCAGAGTAAATAACTCTGCCATAGGATAGTACTTGTGTTGGGCAGTACTATCCTACAGCATAGTTAATTAGTTTACTCTGGCCTAATAGCATGTGTAGATGCTGATGCTAATTAGATCCGCAGTAAATATCTTGTGTAGACATTCCCTCTAAGTCAATAGAGTTGAGCCCAGTCCACTATGTACAACTCCAACTCTGTCTAGAATAATTGAAATTGAATACACTCGGCTTGTAGATATTTCTTCACAATGACTCTTCTGAATGGTATTCACATTCCATTGAGAGACTGGATCCAAACTTTGCCAATATAAGGCACCTTTGAATCTGGGCTTCCAGTTTTAGCACATCTCTGCTTTCCAAGGCTTTTTGGGAGGAGAGCTGGAGACATGCTTTGCCCAAATACTTTCTCCATCTCCTTCCTTTTCTATTTGAGATTTTATCTTCAGGGTTAACAGAAGCACCTTATCTTCCTCTCCCATGAAAGTAACACAGCAAGATCTTTTAGACTTGTAGTAACAAAACTTTGGTCCATGAGGTCACAATGCAGCATTCGCCATGATACAGCCACATGAAACCTGTATTTTTCCTCCCAACTGAATAGCACCATGTTGCTAATGGAAGTCAGCAGCAGAAGTTTTCCTTGAATCATATGTAAAATATTCTCCCCTTTCTTGTCATTTTGTTTATCATTAACAGCCACTATAATTTCTCCCCAGTGGCAATTACATTGATATCACCATATCTAAATCAGAAATGACATTGCAGCAATTATATTATGCTGACTGGGCAGTACCTAATTTTTAAGTGACACTCTTTTCCCATCAATGTGATTATATCCCTTACTAATAAATAACATAACAAAAGATCTACATAATGGGAAAACATACATATTAATGCATTCCATGACAAACACGTTAACATGCAACTTTACATATTAATCTTGGTAAACAGAAATCATGTTTACATTTTCCTCTTCACTACACTATTATCTTGACAGCTTGCTTCCCCTCTGGTTTTATTCTTTCCATTCCTTGGTATATGTTCCATTGCCTCGGGTCACCCTTTTGGTTGCAGAAGAGGAAGGCAGGTCATATCCATCTGGTAAGAAGAGAACAAACAGTGCTGCTGGATAACATAATATTATTGCTCCCCTCATTGCATTCAGGTCTGCATGAAGGGACTTGGAAATGTGCAATAAACATATGTGTGTGATAATGAGATTGTTGGTGGAAAGTCATCTTGAAAAGACAAGGAGCAATTAAGCTTGCTTACTTACACAAGTTAGAATGACAAGATGCCATTGCCGGCCCCACTCATCCATATAATAGGGTTCTCCTTCCCTGCTTAGCTATATTGGGAGAAGCATCTCCTGTCAACCCTCTGCCATGACTCCACCATAAAACAATCTGCCTTTCTCCCTTTTATACACAGTTCATTCCCACAGTCACATCAGTGTCCTGATTTCAATTGACTGCCTGCTAGCAAATACCTGAATTAAAATTCTTTTAGAATTCAACTTAAAGTCTTCATTTAACTGAATATTTATTTGTATCTGTGTACTCTCATGTCCAATTTTAATTGAATGCTTAAAGATGTCAGTGGGGATATGTGCGGGTTGCCCATAAACGTTTATTAATGCAATGTGTTGAGTCAACAAATAATGCACTTTCTCTTTTCTATCTTGAAGATTTAGATAGGATATCTTGGATGCTATTGACAGAGAGAGAGAATTGTGGAACAATGGGAACATATGATAGTTAGAGCTAGATAACAATAGCTATCCTTATGCATCTTGAATGGAGTGATGAAGCCATCAATTAGAGAAATAGCCCTCTGAGTGTATATCATTGACAAGATGGATAAACAGTATAGTTGGAGTTTGCTATATGTCTGGGTGTAGATCTCAGTGATCTGTAGTTCAGGAAGCCAGAGAATGGCACATGCAGTCATGTGAATCATATGACAGTGAAATTCATAAGGACCTTAATGTATCTTTTTTTTCCCCTTAAAGCTGCTATATTGCTTCAGAGAATGACAGTACGTGTCACTAGCGGTAGTTACTCAGGCAGTGCTTTCTCTTAATTTCAGGATTCCAATCTCCTTAATATTTACATGTTTAGTGGGCATTTTCTAGCTCTCTTACACAGTATAGAGAAAGAGTCTCTTTCTAGCTGTGGGCTGACACCCACAGTTCAGTGGATCCAAAGTTCTGTATATACCCCACACTATTATAACCTACATCCATAGCAAGAAGCAGATCTGGCACCTACATATGTGTCTTAGTTGCTCTTTTTCAGACTGTCTTCTTTGTGCTCTGTGGGACCTTTGATA
This sequence comes from Alligator mississippiensis, assembly GCF_030867095.1. Taxonomy (NCBI): domain Eukaryota; kingdom Metazoa; phylum Chordata; order Crocodylia; family Alligatoridae; genus Alligator; species Alligator mississippiensis. Next base: position 108,918,108 of record NC_081826.1, read on the forward strand.
ACCCCATTTTTAGTTTTATTGTCATTTGTCCTGCTCCTATAATACAGTGCTAACAAACTAAAGCTAGCAAGCTGTGTTTAAACTTAAGCAATCAAGTCTCAGCAGTTGTCGTTTTCCACTTAACTGGTCTTGGATATTTTCCCTACACCTGGAAAGTGAGTGAGTATTCAATGTTAAAAGCTAACATTTATCCTTTGATTTGCATATAGGTAGACTAGTACTTCTTGTATAGTAAGAATGGTTGTAACATAAAATAAGCATAGGATACTGAGGAAAATCAGTGATTAACATGCTGTTAGATAACCTCTGAAATTCGAGAAGGAAATAAGAATAAGGCATCTATTCCTGGAGCCTGTTTCTTGTATATAAACTCCAGGGTACATCAGTTAATCCCTCTAGAACATTTTCCTTCTTTGAGGCCTTAAATGGTATGGTACCTCTTGATCACAGCTTGTGAATCCCTTTCTTTCTTTCTTCCTTTAAATCATTAAAATGTTGTTCTACCTCAGCTGTCTTTTCTGAAACATATATGTTAAGGATGCATTTGTCAAGGCTTAGGAAAAATCTTTCTTATTTCTGAAAATGTTTGGAAAAGGCTCACAGAGGTTGGTGAATCCTCTTACTTTTGGCAATTCATAGCCTTATGAGAGAAGCTCAGGAGATTTAGCAGGACAGCAGGTAAAAGAAAACTTCTTCTAAGACTGAAACAATAAAGCACATTGCAGGAAGACAAGTTCTGGAAAAGAATATTTTATTATCTCACAAAACATAAATAATGCAATAAAAGAGAACGTTTGAGTTATGCTTAATGAGGTATTGTTAGAGCACCTTTCCCTCTAATCTCTCTTTCTAGCCTGATGCAAAGATCAGGATCCAGCAGATGAGAGAGGGTTTAGAGTGCTGTTGGGAAAGTACAAATGAGAAACCAAGCTTAATTACCTTGCTTATTGCATCAAGAGGTCCCTGTGGTTTGACCGGTGCTGTTAGGACACCCTATAATTTGGAGGAATCTTGAGCACACTGGCACCATCAGTGTACTGATATCCAAAGCACTGTTAATAATCTAAAGTTGGCTGTTAACACTGCAGAAGCCAGTGTCTATAATTTCAGCGAATGACCTGAATGACTCTGCAATAAAAGGACTGAAATGTCACCCTCTTCCTTCTTTACTTTGTTTGCCTTGAGCAAAGACTGCTCCAGATTGTGTACATTCACTGAGGTCCAAATGACAAAAGGGCAGTGAATAAGCTTAGGCTTACGCTCCGCTAAATCTTCCCTTTTTTGGAAGAATGATAGGGCCTGGAGTAAGGGAAAATTAGAGGGGTACAAACCCTCTCTTCATGAACTTCTTTAATGGTGTTTTGAGCCTCTTCTTGACATACTGTGTGTCAGGTTGTGTCCAGACTACAGTCATTGTCTATTTGGAATTGGTAAAAGCTTGCTGGTTACCAGCTGTGAGTCAATCAAACAAGACTCAGAGCAAAGCAAATGATTTTCTATAGGCAGCATCAAAACTGTTTTGTGTAGGTGTTTATATTGCGCCCTTCATTGTGGTGTTTGTCTAGTAACAGAGTTCATGTGAAGCAAAAATCAGAGAATGACTTGAATATTCTACCATTTCCTGTCATTGTGGTGACTGAGCACATGAAGAATGCTTTCCCCTACAAGTGGCATAGGTCCTGCTACTGATGGAGCTGAAAGGTGACAAAGGCAAAGATTGTGCAGATCTTTACTTTTCCTGAATTTTATACCTTTGCTTTGTTTGAGCCTAGTTGATAAGAATACACTCAAAAACAGAAAGGAAAGTAAAGTACTATCAGTAAAGTTCAATATTTGCATCTCATTTAGAAGCTGTGAGCATCATTACATGCTTTTTACTTGAATATAAGCCAATTTTGCTTGAAAATCACATAATAAGGTCTTTTGTGTTCCAAATGTGAAAATATCAGTGCAAAACTCATTTCTTCTTACAATTACAGTAACCATGTGGTTTGGAAAAAATATTCGTTTTTTCATGCAAAATTTTGCAGAAAGACAACTAAATTTTAGGCAGTCCTTGCAATAAACCTTTAAGCCTATTCTTAGAATACGCTTCTTTAAACTATTCTTAGAATAAGGAGCACACACTTATTGTATTGTGGGCATGTCTACACATGCATTTAAGCACTACTAAATTTAATGTGCATTAAGCTAATGTGCACTATGACATTTTTGGCAGGTGTCTACATGTGCAGGGACTTGGTACTAAAGTTAGTGCACTTGGCACAAAAGCAATCTTGGCAGGTGTCTACATGTGTAGGGGCTTGATACTAAATTTAATGCACTTGGTACTAAAGTTAGTGCCAAGTCTTTGGAGCCCTGCCATCTGCCCCTAGTGGCTGGGCAGACCTGGCACTAAAATTAGTGCTGGGTTGTATCTACATGTATGTTAATGAACTTTAACTAACGCCAGTATCGAATTTAGACATGATTAGCCTAATTTCACCATTTTAAACATGTAGATGTGCACCTGTGATGTGCTTTAAATTAGGGTAATGTGCATTAATGCACCCCATGTAGATGCACCCTGTGGTACTATTGAAGTAATTCAGACTATGCATATGCTAACAAATGGAGGATTTTCAGAATTGGGCTCTGTCCTTTTGGCATCCATTCAATCATTCTTATTTTATTGTAGATGGTTTTTATCATAGAAAAGACAGCAACATACTGGGAAAAACTCCCTTTCTTTGGTCAGTGACTAAGAATATGAGGCCTATCCCAGCAGTCTTACAAATGTGGCTTGCAAGGATGATAGAAGTTTTCCACCCAGCCTTGATGACTGGGAGTTGTGTATTCATCTACCTGTTCTGAGAAGTCAGAGGAAATCTAATGAAATGCTTGTATATATTATTCCACAATGACAACACAATTAGCATTTCATTGTTGAAAGTACCATGCTCCCTAACTGTTGACACTCATAGTTGAAATAGCTCAATAGGGTCATGCAGTACTATCCATGGAAGCAGTGAAATCACTTTCCCCATCCCTCCTACCTTTATTTTGCTGGTAAGTGGTTGAAAATGAGCAGATAAGGAGAAAAGAAGCTATGAGAAGGGTGTTAATGTGAGTATTCAATACCCTGTATTTGTGAAGGACTCCTGTTGAAACTGGGAGTTTTCTGTGCTCTATCTTACTGCCTTCTATTTATGTAGGAAACATGCCTGTTACCACTTGTTAAGCTTGTGAGGTGAAGCACAGCTTTGGCTTTTTTCCAGTCACCTGAACAGCTCTACAAACAGATGTCCACTTTTGCCTCCACTGGAGAGTTTACCACTTTCTTACAGCATATTTTCTTTGCAGTCCTAAGCTCACTTTATAGGATTCTGGTTCATGTAGCATAAGCCAATGCTTAGCTATTTTATGCTGAAGCAATTTCAGCTTTGCAAAGGAGGGAGAGATTTGGCTCCTCCTTTGCTTCATCACACACACATTGTGACTGTGGGACCTCTCAGCTTACCCCAAACAAGCAAAGCAGCTATGCAATAGAACAAGTCTCATCACATTAAACCTCAGCATTAACAGATAAAGTGAAAGATACTGCAAATGAAATCATCTAAGTGGAAATTGTTTTGTTTCTTTCCACTATGAATAACTGTTATGTTGGATGTTTATGTTTGAGGCAGAAATAGTGCCTGCTTCTGTGGTAAAACATAGAACTGAAGCCATGTTGTTGTGTATATCACCTGAAAATCTCAAATCCAGTTCATTACCTACATCCAAACTGATGTGCTCCACTAGGTTTGCTCCTATACTTTGTAGGGCAGGGATAGCTTATCTCCACTCCTTCATTGGCACACATAGGTCACATCCCCACAAGCAGGGGCATTCAGTTGCCACAGGGAAAAAAACAGCAGCAAAAATTTGTGCCTCAGTGCATGCCCCTGCACATGGGGTTAATGTGGGGAAAAATGCTCCAGGTAGGGTAGAGAAGGCTGGGGCCAGAGCCTGGGCTGGCCACAGCAGCCTCACCTGAGGCCCTGAGGGCCTCCCGGGGCTCCAGTAGTGATGATCTGGGTGCATGGAGCCTGGCCAGCAGTTGGTGCATGGCTCTGGCTGGCCAGGCTCCGGTTTCAGGCAGCACACACTGTTGCCACTTGTGTTGCTCCGCTTTTTCTGCCAAGGGTTTTTTTGGCAGACCCATCGTGCTGCAAATGATCAATGTGGCAAATGCCTGCATGTGCAGTGCATGCAGTTTGCAGTGCCACAGATGGGTCTGCAGCACCACAACCCACATGTGTATGCTTGTCTTGATGCACCCATCGAGTTCATCTACACAGGCAATTAGTGTGATACAATAAGCTCTGGAGCAGTTTGGGCCAGAGTAAACTGCTTCTGGGTGCAGTGTCTACACATATGCTTGGGACAGCAGCAATTTGAGTGAGGGCAGAACAGGTCTGGGCTGGCAGAGGGAATGGGGCGGGGGGAGGGGCGGGGGCGGTCAGGCCTGGGCTCTGGGTGGCGGTGTCAGCACTGGATGAGGCATGAGGGTGCTGAACCTGTGCAGCTGTGTGGCCAGGTGGCAGGAAGGAGTCTGGCCCCAGTTGGCTGGGCTGACCAGGTGAAATTTATGCCCATGGGTCAGCATTTACATGTACATTTCATTGCAGCTAATTAGTCCAATGTAAGATAGTACTGTCCCCAACAGTACTCTCTTATGGTGGACAGTACTATCTTATGGCATGGTTAATTCATTTACTGCACCTTAATACTGGCACATGTGTAGATGGTGATGCTTTACTGTGCTGCTAATTAGTCTACTCCACAGTAAAGCGCACATGTGGATGCACCCATACTTGCCTATAGTGGGGAAGTAAAAAGCCTGAGGTACTTCTGGCTGCCTCCCTCAGGATTCTTCTCTTAACTGTTTTCTCCCTCTATCTGAAGAACAGGGGAAAGAGGAGCGATAATTTAAATATTCCGTTTTTTTAAATACAGATGGGTGGTCATCTGTCATTGATTTTTAAACCTGATGTTGTTGAAGATGTCATAGCATCCCTGGGCAGAAGCCTTCTTGCTACCCTTCTAATCTATTTGATGCCACTAGCACAGTTATTCCACAGTTCGTACAGGAACTAGTAACTATGAACACTCCCAAAATCTTAATATCCTGCAAACTGTCGTTAGGGTCCGGGAAATTTCATAATAGCTTGAGGTTAGATAGGTCTATAGGAAGTACTGGTATTCTTCAGAAACACACATGCTTGGAGAAATAAAGAGCATATTCTCTGATACAAGTTTTACACCAGTGCTTTCGAGGAAGTTTTTCTTATTTACATGACTGGGAAAAGAGCCTGACCCTAAATCTCCTCATTATATATAGTTACTCACAGTAGCAGACTGCAGTTTCCCAGGTTAAAAATAAATAAATAAAGCCAAATGATCTAATAACTAGCACCCGGATTGTAAAGAATACAGGAAAAATAAAGTGTACTACCCACTTCCATGTGGCAACCCATTCCTTGCCCTGCACAAGAGGGCAGAGTACATTATGCTACTTGCATGCAGGGGTTACGCTAAAAGTTAAACAAAACCAAAGGGAACTTTCATTAGTGCTTCAATGAGGGATTAAACATGGGTGTCAAGGGGCAAATAAGCCAAACAAGTTTCCAGCATTATCCTTGTTTAACATTAGGAACTGGCTTTCAAAACTCTAGATGCAAATAAAACTTTCTGATTGGCTGCCAGAAACAGTCATGCCAATAATCCCTTGTAAATATATGAATAAAGTTGGTTTATTTTTTTGATTATTGTTTATTTTCATGCTGGCAATAAGACATGCTAGACAATGCATTTCTGAAGATCACTGTTTCTTGGGTGGTTGGACTTGCTTGGCTTTCGGCCTTGTGCCTCACAGCCCACCTGAGGCATACTGTAATCAGCCAGAACTGCACTGCATGTTGTGTCTTACTGCTTATAGAAACTATACAAATTTCCTTTCCTTCCATTTCTTTTGTGAATTAGTCCCTTAGGGGTACATTTTTAAGAGAGCATGTAAGAGGCCTGTGCACAAATCCTAGTAACACATAATGAGATTTGTGTGCCTGTGTACTTTCTTTGAAACACTTTGAAAATGAACCCTATAATTAGGGTGACCATATTATTTTTAAGGAAACCTGGGGCCCCCCTCTAAAGTCAGTGGTGCTGCTGCTGACAGAGGCAGGCGGGGAGGGCTGCAGGGTGCAGTCTGGCAGAGAGGTGGAGCGGCATGGTGCAGCAGGCAGGCGGGCACCGCTGCTGCTGTGCAGAAGCAAGATGGACAGATTGGTACCACCCTCCACCCCAACGTGCCCAGCCTACCTCCTCCTGAGCAGTGGCAGAAGGTGCGGGGTGGGCTGGGCACCACTCCAGTCCACCTGCCTTCCTGATGTATCATGACACTTCATTTCCCTGCTGGACTGCACCCGATGCCCTTGTGGTTCTGAGACTTTTGTTTTAATTTTCACCAACCAGTCGGGACCAGCCTATGAAATCTAGGACTGTCTCTGACAAAATGGGATATATGGTCACCCTATTTATAATGTCCAAAGTGACTTGGCCTGGCCCCTGCTTGTTTTGTTCTCGCTACTCTAATATTTGTGTGTAGTATGTCCTAGGCTTCCTATCTCTGGTCTGTGTAAGAGTTGCTCAGGAAGAACATTTATGAGGTTTGGTCCTGATCCTGCAGAGCCTGGAGTGCTTTCTGGAGGCGCTCAATGCACTCCACTCCAATTCTTTAGGGAGATGAAGGTTTTCAACACTTCACATGATCAGTCTGTTTTAAGAGCAGAGGTCATATGATGCTAAATACCTGGTAACAGGAAGCTAGAATTTAGAATTTGCTCAAAATGGCATAGTGAAATATAAATTTTTGGAAAGCAGTAGTTTTTCTGTACAAATATTCTGTTTTTTTTTCACACAGCAGGTGTCAGGTGTATGTGCTGCTACTTTACTGAGACTCTGTTTCTGCCCTGGCCTCCCCTATATGCCACTGTGGCATTGCGTGGCCAAAACTGGGCTTCATGGAGCCTGAAGAGAATTTCCCTGTGGAAATACAGCAGAGAACCATCATAACTGGCTGTCTAGTGTCCTCTTACAAATACTCTTGCAGGGCAGGGTACAAGAGAGGGTGCACCCATACCTTGTTGCTACAAAGATACTGGATTGCTCTAGCTCTGAGAACTAGCCTTTGGGTGTCTGCCATTAATTAGAGTAGCACCTGCCTGAAACCAGCCTCAAACCTTAAGGGTTCATAAGTAGCTTAGAGCCACTGGTGTCCCATTTTTACCACCACTTTTTACTACAAGTACAGTGTAGAATTTAAAACCAAATATTGAGATTTCCTTTGTGAATTGGTGCCTTCATTAAAGCAAAGCTGTTGTGTGCATGTGTTTTGTATTTTTTTCTGAAAATAAAAGTCTACATATAAAACTAGCTTCAGACTGCATTCGCATCTGTAACAAATATATATTTTTTTATCAATATGGGAGTGAGAATGGATGTCAAAATGGACCCCAAAGCAAGCTATTTTTCACCTCTCCAGTATCTAGTATTTATGGAAGACTGCCTATCTAAAATGCATGTATGGAATCCTTGTTCTAATCCACAGAGAATCAGCAGGTCACACCTGGCAGCTCTTGTTTTCCGTAGGCCTGGTGTACGTGCATTTTTTGTGTTAAAATCAGTAAAACACAACTAGCACAGTATGCGTTTCCTTTCTAAATGGTGTCACCCTATCATCAACTCTAATAAACCTCAGCTTTCGTGTGTGTGTGTGTGTGTGTGTGTGTGTGTGTGTGTTTGTGAGAGAGAGAGAGACATACTACTTGAGGGGGAAAATGCCAATCTGGTGAATTAATGTGAAGGGGTGAATATGTGAAGGGGTTAAAACACTACACAGGTACAGATCCTATGGCAATTACAAATGTTACTGAAATAAAAGCCAGAAACAGGAAGCCAAAAAACAGGTCCCTAAGGCAGGCATCTGTCTTAAATGATATCATTTGTCAAGTTTCCAGCATCTTGTGGTTGTGAACACAAAAAGAAGTTCTGTGTTATACTAAGGACATTACATACTCATTAGTTGGAATGTTCCTGAAGTACATAATACAGGATTTTCATTTAATAAGAAGCAGCTACTTGCCAATGCGCTATACATAAAATAAATTTTGGGTACACTAATCGCCATTCAAACATGCTCTACCCCATTTTGGACAGTTCCCCCCACACTGCTTTAGGCTACACTGTAAGAATTTTAAGCAGAATGTGTTATTGCCACAGGTTAAAAACCTTTTTAGAGTCTCTTCTTTGTATATACTCTGAGATGTGGATTTTTCCAATGCTTAAAATTGAAAGCTCTAATATACTTATGAGAAATGTGACCCATCTACTATTTGTTATTTTTGCATGGGAGCAATGGAAAAAGAGTAGCAAGGAGGCAAAATATATAAGAACAAAATAAGTGTTCTTCAAGAATTCCCTTCCCTCTTCCCCCACCAAAAAAACTCCCCCCCCAAGCCTAACTATAATTAATTAGTGTAGTTCTTCTGTTTATCCACACACTATTAGTGCATTAGAGTTAACTAATGTACAAGCTCCCTCCTCACTGCCCTATCAATGACCTTTAGCCTGATGTGGAAGGAAGGCCACTCTCCCTAGAATTGAGAAGTAATTTATCCATCATGATTGTTCAATTCTGGCCTCCCTCTCTAAAACAGAGACTGACAATTGTATTGAATTATGGATGGTTTATTTGTGGTATGTACAATGGTTTGTTAAGGAATTGTTGAGGCCATGAAACTCATTTCACTTAATGTTATCTACTGGACTTAAAAAATGATTGTACAAAAAAAGAGACCACTTTCTGAATTGTGACCTCCATTCCCAACCCCTTTTCAAATATATTTCTGATGCTGTGCCCAAATTAAAAAATAGAATGGTTTGCTTAGCATAAATAAAAGCAGTACATAATTTTCCATCCATAAAATGTTAAATTATTTTTTTTAGTTTGCTTTTATTTTACCTGGGATCTCCCCCTCCCTCCTGCATTTCTGAATTTAGCATATCCCCTCAAAACATAATAAATTTCTATTCTGTAGCTTAAGGGATCCATCAGTTAAAATGTTAGTCTTTCATCTTTATTACCCTCCCATTAAAATGAAAGAAACCGGGACTCACTTCAGTTTAGAAGAAGCAATTTAGTTGGTAATGTCCTTACTACTCAAGTCTTTACAAAGAGAGAAAGTGCATTATTGCTTATATTTCACACATCTATCTGCATAAGAAGCAACTAAACCTTTCAGACACATACTATGTTAAATTTAATAATATTCTTTGATTAGATTATTTTATTACAACATTTTTCCATTACCAGTCATTTCCTGTACACATTTACATTCATAAAACCTGCATTTTTTTTCTTTATTTGTGTGTGTATATGCATTATGAAGAAAGGCAAAGATTTTTCTGTTTTGCTACAGCTGTTTGATCTGAAAGGGGCAGATTAATAACTAACCACCACGTTGGACTAGGTTTTCTTGTACATTGCACCAGTAACCCTTTGCTATAATGAGGACACAAAGAGCCTCACATCAGGCTGCTCCTCTTCTTCATAACTCAAAAGCGTCACAGTGGCAATAGCCTCTAGTGCTATTTGTCTTTAGTGCAGTTGTGACACTTCGGCATGATCCATAATTTGGCAGCTATTTACCGTGACATTTCCCTTCAGTGCAGCCATAACATTCAGTGAAGCCATTATTTGGTTCCATTTACCATATAAATTGTATTGTTGTGCATGCATGCTAGCAGCTACATTAGGTACCTGAAAATGAGTAAATCTTGTAAAATAGATACTAACAGCCATTCAGTAGTGGAATTTCTTTACTCCTTAGACGAAAGGAAGAAAAAGATATAACATTTTCAAATACTGTTACAAACTTTTCCCTGAGCAACTGTAATCATTTGTATTTACATGGTATGGCAGTTATATCTGGCCACCTATTAAAAAAAAAGCAAAGAAAAGCATATCCCACACTGCTGCCTGGTAGGGATCTAACTTAATTCAAAAAGGCATTAAGAAATTCCAGCATAGCAATTAAATAGGAAACATATCTGTAAAATGTGCTGATGGTTGTTGAGTGTGTACGTACGAGAGAGAGATTCAGAAGAAAAAGCATGTAACTAGCCCTTCATCACATTTCTTTGTTGTTTGCCATGGAAGTGTATGTGTGTGTGTTGGAAGGGGGAGCGCTGCTATTACCCTCAACAAGCAATGTTAGATTCTGCCGTAGCAAATTCATTTGGAAAGGTAAAATTAGGATGTAGTGCCAGCAACCACATCTCAATGAGCTATTATTAATATTATTATTATTTAAATCCCTGCTCTCTACGTATAGTATACTTAGTACTTCCCAGGCAAATGTATTATTATTTTTAATCATTTAAATCCCTACTGTGCACACAGCTTTTAATACACCTTTTCTGCAAGCATATTAAGTGTATTGTTATTAATCCCTTGCTGTGAGTCTACAGTATTTCTTTTCCTTCTGCGTTCAATGTCCTATCATTATTTAAACCCTCACTGTGTGCATGCCATATACGTTTTCCTGTCCATCTAATATTTTAGTATTATTTAAATCCATCATAGCTCACTTATTCAAAATCAGCCTTATACATGCTGTAGCCAGCTTATAATATGTGCTTTGAATGAAGTAGAAAAAGTTGTTTTCTTCTTCTTACACCTGAGAATTGTCACTGGTTGCAACAGGAATAAGGTCATACGTATACTTCAGAAATACCTGCATTTCCCTCCCCAGATATTGTTGCTTTCTTCAATCATCTAAAGGAATCAGTAATAACTCTTAGCTTTATAGATCACTAACCATCCTGGATTCATTCATGGAAGAACAATCATGCATAACTTAAGATACCTCTTTAGCATAATGTAAGTGTTTGATGAATATGACAAACCAACTGCTATAGCCCAACTTAGAATCCAAAAATGCTTTTGCATCGCTAAATTGGGCATTCAACTTCTACATATAAAGAAGTTGAAATGTGGTAATAATGTTATACAGAGTATTAAAGTAATGATAAATGACCCCTTCCAAACCAACATTACAACTAAGAAAAATGTCACATTTGAACATACATGTAGAAAAGTGCTAACGGTGTTTCTGTTCTCTCATTTTAGTTGTAGTAGTGGTGGAGCCTGGAATGACTGCATTACTGAAGGTTATTGAAACAAGTAACATGTTCTGTGTTAAAGGAACACAGAATGTCCTGCAGATTTCATATTATCATATATAAAAGATGCTAGGACCCAACATTTTGAATGAATAAAGGGGCCCCCAAATGTGTTGACTTACTTCTAATTGGTGTTTCTGACAGTTGGGCACTTACTTAAGTAACCAAATGTGGATTTTGTGCTCAACTCGAGGCATCTAATTTGAACAAATTTTCCCCCATGAGGTTTTCTTGCATGCCACAGACTTAACTTTGATTCTTATCTTGACTTTTGTAAGAACTGGTCTAAATTGGGCTTTTTCTCAGATATGTTTATTGTTCAAGGATGTCCCCTGTTTGAACATAAGGAAAGACAACATTCTACAAAATAAAACCGTTAATAATCTTTGATTGGGAACGGATCCTGCAAAGTAGTGAGGTTCTCTGCCTCCTAGCATCTGGTTGGACATCCCAAACATAACATACTTTCCAATGACCAAAAAAAAAAATGCTTTACAGTAATATCATGTTTAACTAACTAACAAACAAGCCACTCCCCTGAACCCCTCCATCAAAAAAAAAAAAAAAAAAAAAAGGAACAGCAAGATCCACATGACTTGGAAAATGTAAGAGAGACAAAATCTTTCCTGAATAGCCCAAAGCAGCATAACTGATACATATAGTCAAACATGGCAGAACAGGTATGATTCTTGGGCTGGGTACAAATCTGTTAAACAGCAATATCTGATGTACATCACATTGCAGTGGGAATACAATACGAGGTCAGAATTTGGAAAATGAATTCTATGTAGTCCCCATTTACATTAGAATTGCTGAAGTTCTTATTGCATATTCCTTTTAATGAAGCTGCAACCTATGTGTACAGCCAGATCTGATTACTGCCCAAGATTAAAATTAACCCAGTATTTTTTTCCATGTAGTATGGCAATGTCCTATGATTGCTGGGTACCAGCAGGGTGCCTCGTTTTGTGCGCTCTAATTCCATTAAACTCAAAAATCTCAGACTTCAGTGGGTACAGCTGGCTCAGTCTCTAAAATTGTATATACTTACACTAAAAAGAGGTACAATAAGCATAGTTTAAAATATTTTAATTTTGAAAAACCTTACCACACCTAGGAAGTATTCACATTATATGCATAAGTAGCAGTAGCTCTTAAACCAGCAATAACTTTCAAAACATTACAAACTTTTTAACTGCACCTATTGTGGAACCTATTCCCCAGTTACATTTTTATTTATACTTGACGTGTATGTTGAACTCAGTGAATTTCTAAAAAACTACCTGGTTATTTACTAAAAGGCCTACAAAGCAGCACTACTGAAAAAATAATACCATGGCTATGAGACGCCATACCAAATATTAAGCATTAGCCAAGTATGCTACAATAAGCTGCACTACTATAGGAAAGCTAATCTACAAGAATTGTATCAGTATGAATAAATACTACACACATGGGGATATTTTTCTGGACTTTATTAAATCCTTAGTTTAGTACATGACCTCTGTACATGTGAACACAATTCAAAACTGTAGTGCAGTCAGCCTGCCTTGTGCATTAATGCGGAGAATAGAGCGTAAACAGTAATAATAACAAACATCAAGGCAAAACTATAAAATGAATGTTCCAAATTGTAACCAAAGACTTAAGTGAAAGCTGCAGTTATTTGTAAATTGTAACTTTGGAAGTAAAAGAAAAAAATTCATCTGTGGATTTTTTTTCTATATTTCTGCCATGTTAGAACCAGAGGATACATTTTCCATAAATAACTGATTATGAAATATGACTCATGTGCACAATGTAACCCTAGTATTATTACCAGCTTTGCTACCCAAAACATTTAAATTATGATTTTTCACTGTTTTCTGGAAATATCATAAAATAACAAAACTTCTACAAGATGTGAATATATATATATTTACTTGTTTGCTGTAAACTAAAGACATTTTGATCATGGCCTGTCTCTTTCTTTCTGTTTAAATAATTTATATAACATGTTTCTAACTGGATTGTAAAATGTTATCAAACTGAAGAAAGACTGATTGGCTCAGCCTTTGCAACCAGACTTATTTTTACTGCTGAGAATAATGGTTGCCTCTAACATTAGACTGGGCAACACAGCCTGTAAAAAGTTACAGAATTGAACACAGGCACATTTAAGTTCTTGCCAGTGACACTGGTTTAATTTAGCTGGGTTTTTTTTGGTTTTTTAACAATCAAAACTTTTTATTAACACCCGAATGCTTTTTTTAATATAATATCCATTACCAAGGGTTTTTTTTGTGTTAAATAAATTGTTTCTAGTAATTCTGGGGCACAACGTGCCCATTTTCTCTCTCTTTTGATTTATATCATTGTTCTGTTTTTACAGCTTACTGTTGACAGAGTGAGGTAATTCAACTACAATTTTTCCAATGTTTTTTCCCATGTACATATAATCTACAGCACGGAATACAGACTCCAAGCCAGTGAACTTGCCCTCTGGAGACAAGTTTCCAAGGTCCACCTCACAGACCAGTTCTCCATTTTCACACATCTTGAGCAAGTGTTTCAGAGCCATTGGGTATTCGGAAAGGTAATGGTTCAAGAAGAAACCCCGGATGCTGGCAGATTTCTTCAGCAGTTTTACTGGCAGCAATTCTGCTTTAATAGGCTGAAGGCCAGTAGGGGTTTGGTAGCCAGAGATAAACCCAATAACTATCAGACGCCCTTTGGTAGCCAAGGAGTTGACAGCCAAGTCAAACATCTTTCCACCAACAGATTCATACACTATATCCACGCCTTCTGGGTAGTCCTTCCTAAGAATTGCACCAACATTTTCAGTTTTATAGTTGATAGAATGGTCACAGCCAATGGATCTTAGAAAACCAGCCTTTTCATCACTAGAGCAAGTTCCAATTACATGGCATTTTGCCTTCTTTGCAAGCTGCACAGCAAACTGGCCTGTTCCTCCAGCTGCTGCTGTGACCAAAACCTTCTTGCCTTCAGATAATTCTCCATGCTCCTTTAGACTGATGTACGCGGTAGTGCCGCTTACCATTAAAGTAAGAAACTCGGGTTTCACAGAGGGTAGAGGAACTGCATTTTTGGCAGGCACAACAGTATACTCAGCAAAAGACCCTGGTGACAGATACGCCACAGCTTGGCCCACTGTGTAACTGGCACTAGCACTCAGCCCTAAGGCAACCACATCACCAATACCTTCAAAACCTACATCAAATGGGGGTTTTACTGAAGTGTCATATCGACCAGCTGAGTAGTTTATGTCAGATGCATTAATGCCGACAAATCTAGGAGAAAACAAAAAATTGTTAACATGCTTTCCTTCTCAAATACTTTTGCCCTGTGAAAAATCTCCCCTTTTAATTTATGGTATAAGAAGTCGTAATGGTGCTTTTTCAAATACACTGATAGTTGGGAAAACTGTTTACATCATGCTACTTAAAAAGAAGTGAATATGTATTGATAAAAAAAGAATTTTTCCTCAGACTTTTTTAATGTTCTACTATTCTAGATAGCTCAAGTCTTTAAAAAGTATTGTATACACATCCATTTTAAATGGCAACCCCCACCCTACCCCCAAAATAAAAAATAATTCTGAATGAGGTGGAAGGACAAAAAATAACTGACCCCTTTACAAAAGATGTAAAAGCACCATGAAATAAAATGTGTGTAAAGTGGTAAATATGTTGATTCTGGCAACAAATTTACATTTCTGATTATAGTAATACTGTTAATGACTAATGATAATATTAACTATCAATGTCATTTGCAAGGTCATGTTACTGCAGGCGAGTTCCTTTTTTTTTAAATGGATGGAGCCACTATAACAAATTTGCCTTTTGATGCAGTTAATGCCAACATGAAAATATTTTTCTTTATATAAATGACTCGCTGAGCTACAAAACAACCTTGTATAAAAGGACTGAAATTGTAAGAAGGGGCATTTAATGTTTAGAAGCCCTGTTGACCTCTAACAGGTGAAAATGAATGCTGTATGTTTAGTAAAAAAAGGACACCGATGTATACTAAACTTGACTGGCACCAAAAGAGAAGTTTCGTTATGGTATTCCACGCGAGGTATTTTACTAACATTTTCCCCCCCCATGTTAAAGGCACTTGTAACAAAACTACCTTGATACACAAGGAGGAAGGCGGGGGGGGGGGGGGGGGGGGGGGGGGCAGGGAGGGGGGAGTTTTCTTATAACCAGGAAATGTCAAGGAGAGGCTTACACAGGCAGCAGAAAAGCGCCAGGATTTTTTTTCCCCTCCATGTGGAAGTGACAACCTAAAGATATATTTGATGTCATGAGAAAAGCTGGAGAAGTACGCAAATGGTGCAGCATTAATTGTCATGCTTAGCATACGGTCAAATGCTGTGTGCGGGTGTAAGGTGAAATCGCTTAGGCATACAGTAATGAGAAGTAAAACCAAAAAAAACTCAACCCCCCCCCCCAAACCCCAACCAACAAAACTAAAAAAAACCCACAAAACCAAACCTCCACACCCCCAAGTGCTTTGCTTATTTGGATTTCTCACCTCTCCATGCTATGGAGGGGCTCAAGACTTGCACTAAGGTAAAGCTTGTGTGTGATATATTAGTAGAGAGGGAGAGACAGCCCTATCTAGGCACGAGCATCCAGCCAGGGAGGAAGGCCTGAGTGTTGCTTTCCCCTCCTTCTGCCCTGACTTCAGCTCTCCTAACAAAGCAAGTCTCCCGGCTCTGTCCAGATGCGGGGGGAGCCCTGCCACCTCCAGCGTCCCCGTCCCACTCTTTGAAGCCCCGGGGGCCGCAGCAGCAGCTCCCAGGCCCAAGCGCGCCCGCAGGGCAGGGCCCGGGGAGCTGCGAGCAGGGAGCCGGGCTGGCTGCACGAGGCGCATTTCGCTCCGGCTGCCCCAGCTCGCCCCCGGGGCTCCGGGGGGCTGCCCAGTTAGGGGGCGAGCGGCAGCTCCTTCCTGGGGATGCGGTTGCACCTAGGGGAGGGGAAACATTTTTAAAAAATAAATAATGATACTAAAAAGGGCTCCTTTCCCCTCTGCTGCCGGCGCCTTTGCCCCCAGACGCTGCTGCGCGAGGCGCAGGGGCAGGGCTGCTCCCCGGCTTGTCCCGGCTTGTCCAGCCCGCGGCGCGTGGGGAAAAGGGCGGCCGGGACCGCGGCACCTTGCGGGGCACGGCGGGCAGGTGCCCGGTGCGGGTCAGGGGGCGAGGCCGGCTGCCTCCGCCTCCGCCCTCCAGCCCTGGGGCCGCTTCCAGCCGGCGGATGCCTTTGCCCTCGGTCGCGACCCGACGGGGGGATTTGGAGGCAGGCGTGGGCTCGGGGCAGGGAAGAAACGCTTCCTTCTCCCCCGCGGTCCTTCCCCTCCCCTGTCTGCACCGGGGCGCCGGTCCTCAGCACATCTGCTACTAGGAGGAAACAAAGCAACGTGCAAGAGCTGGCTAATGCGAGCCGGTGAGAATTGCTGCCCCCCACCCAGCCCCACGCTGGGCTTCTTCAAAGCTGCCTCTGCCCTGAGAAACGATTCTCTCTGGACTGGTGGGAGCATGATGATCATTAATCAATACGGGCTCCCTGCCTGCTAAAAGTACAACCCCCCCCCCCACACACACACACTGAACCCCTTCTTCTCACCCACTCCTAATTGCTAAACTCACGCTTCTGGGAGCAGAATAGGGGGTGTTTTTTTATTACGAGCAATGGTGTTTCCCCCTTGACTCCCCGCGTGGGGAAATAATGAAACGTCTGAATTCGACCATATCATCTATCTCCCCCACCCTTTTTTAACTTTAAACCTGTCATTCAAGGTGCTCTAAGGAGGCTGGCGGTATGGCCAGGCAGTTTTAGACGCTTTGGTTTTTCTTTAAAAAAAAAAAATCAAAAAAATCAGTAGGAATAAGTTCTAGCTCAGCCTGTAAACTTCTGAGTGTGAAAAGAGGTAGAGAGGTGACTTCGGGAGGGCAAGAAAGAAATGCCTGGAGTGTTAGCGGGCTTTTTTTTTTAAAGTGTAAGAGTGTGTGTGTTAGTGGGGTTTTAAATATGTGTGTGTGTGTTAGTGTTTCTAATGTGCATGTTAGTGAGGTTTTTTAATGTATGTATACGAGTGTTAGTGGGGGGTTTTAATGCATATGTGTTAGTAGGGTTTTTTAATGCGTGTGTGTTAGTGGGAGGTTAGATGTGCGTGTGTTAATGAGGGGGGTTAATATGTGTGTTAGTGAGTTTTTTGGGGGGTGTACGTGTGTTAGTGGGGGTTTAATATGTGTATGTGTTGGTGTTTTTTAAATGTGTGTACAGTTTTTTAATGTGTGTGTACATGTCTTAGTGGGGGGGTTAGTATGTGTGATAGTGAGTGGGTTTAACATGTGTGTGTTAGTGGGCGGTTTTACGGTGTGTGTGAAAATGGGTTTAGTGTGTGAGAGTGGGGTTTTTAATGTGTGTGTGTTAGCGGGAGGTTTTAATATCTGGGTGTGTTAGTGAGGGAGTTTAATATATATGTGTGTGTTAGTGCATGTTTTTAATGTGTGTTTGAGAGAGGGTTTTTTAATGTGTTAGTGTTTTTTTTCAGGTGTGTGTGGGGTTTAGTGCGTGTGTGCGTGTGCGCGCGCCTTCGCGATCCTTCCGAAGTGACCCGCTTTCTCCCTAACTTGCCGGTGTCCTCGCGTCAGCGCTGGTTCAGCTGCAGAGGCCCAGCGCTCAGTACGTCTCAAAAGCTGAAGACCTGAGCAAAGGCACTAAATCGGGATTGGCTTCTCCCAAAATAATTGCAGGCGCTGAGTCACCCGCTGGATTTACACGGCAGGGCTGAAGCCCCCTCGTGCTGTTTATTCTAAAAGCAGGACGAGCCTGCGGAGGGGAGGAAATGCTGCTTCTCGCCCCACAACACAAAGTAAGCGACCGAAATCCAGCAGAAGAGCCTCTCGTGCAGACAAAACAGAGTCGCCCAAAGCAGGAGCACGCTAGAAAGAAAGCAATCCTCAACTCAAACAGCAGAAATAATTCCCCGCTCCTCCTGTGCGCCACTAACTCCTGGTTCAAAATCTCTTCCCCCCGCCACCTTTCTCCTTTTTATTTCAATAAACTCCCCCCCACCTCCTATTATCTTCTACCTCCACAGGAAATCGTTAAAAAAATATTTTGGAAACGAAATAACCTGTCACTCCTTTACAAAGAGCTCGAAAGCAGCCCATAATTTAGGGAAATCATATCCCCCCCATCCCCTTTGGGTCGTTCTTCTGTAATAAAACCGAAGCCCCTTCCCTCTCTTGCGAACAGGACCAATACACATCAGAAGCAGAAATGGCTTCCTTAAGGGTTTTTTATTCGCTCTCCTCTCTCCTTCCCCCACCCCTCCACACAATCGAAATGATAAAGTTTATTGTTTTAAATCGATTCCTGGTTTAAAAGCATTTTTCTGTGAATAAAGTCTATGATGGATTTTTCTGCTAAGAACCAAGACACAGAAGGAAAGGTTCTTGGGTTATTTTTCCAGAAAGAGAGAGAAAAAAAAGGGGGGGGGGGTGGAGAAAAAGTTCCACTTAATAGAAGGACATCTTACTTATAAATAAATAAATACGTGGACTCAAATACCTCCCCCCTGCCATAGCTCCCTAAACCCCAAAGTAGATTTTACCGTGAATGAGGACTGTTTTGCATAAAAAGCTCAAAGTAATTAATACTGTTCATGGGCGTGACTCGGACTAAAATGAACAAATCTGGCAATGCACTCTGGAAATTCAAGGCATTTATTGTTATTGTTTTGCAGATCCTGGGTGTTTCTGGGTTTTTGTTTTATTTTTACCTATTATGAAATGTGGTTAAATAAAGCCAGGTTCCTTCGGGATGGCAAATAGCTTCCCAGAGTGGGAGAGCGAAAGGGGAAACACTCCGGGCTTGCTTCCTGCTGTACAGAAGCAGAGGTTGGCTATGCGAGACGTACAGTCCTGGGTGGGAAGCCCGGGTGTGTCTGAAAATCGCCAGACATCATAATAAATAACCTCGGGTCAACTCAACTTGTGAACTCTAAACTTACAGTGGATCCCCTTCTCCCACTTCCACCCCTTCCTAGAAAGTGATGGGTTCAGACACAGCAGCCGCCTGCTCCGGAGTGCCTGGACCAGCTCCTGTTTCCCTTCGGGTGACTTCCCCACCGTGGGGTGTGCCTGTCCTCCCAGCACCCAGGGAGCCCACCCAGGGACTGGGGAGGGGCGCGGGGGGATGAAAGGAAGAGTTACAGGGAAAACAAAATAAATTACATTAATAAACCTTCACATTTCACAGGGAAAGGAGGAGGGAGGGAAGAGAGACGGCAAGGGGGTGTGGGGGAGGGGATGACACAACAACGACGTAGCAGTCTTATAACATCCAGCTCGCCTGCACTCAGACTTGCCACAGTTTTTGTAACTGTTTCCATTGCAAGTCAATCGGTCTCTTCCAATAAATAAACAAACACACTCCCATCTCATGAGTATTTCATGCCAGTACTGGCATTAGTGGGTGCAGAAAGTCGGTGTTTGAGGCTCCCCCCCGCCCACCCCTCCTGCAAAATAGCGGGTTAAAGTTTGTAGGAAGCTTTGCAGAGAAATGCATCGAGTCTCCCCCCCTCCCCTTTTGTGCATCGTACATGTTACACCCATTATGGAAGCATACACAGCATAGAGATTGGATAGCGATAAGAGACTCAAAGAGTTAATAAACTTCCAGTTTTGTTTTCATGCCTGGTAGTGTGCTTTATTAGGGGACGTCCTTACCGATTCAAGGAAGGGCAAGTTTCGGGTTATTTACTTATATTTTGGGGTCTGACCTGTTTTCTTCTGCAAGCCCCTGAAAGGGCTCTTCTCCCTTTTCCCCTCGACTGCACCAACCACACAATCTGCTCCAGGGCTTCCAGAGTTTCAGCTTCCCCACATGGCTAGGTAAACCTCTGACCTTTAAAAGCCCTACTTTTTATCTTAAGGAACGATAACATCTAGGAGGGAGCCAATAAAAATAAATAGGTTTATAAAGTCTCTGGGAGAAAGGTACGTTTTGTCCTCGCAGTCCTCGCTTTATTGTGAGCTGATCAAGACGCTGAACGTACAGTACTATCGAGCACACAATTTACTGCGTATTATGTTAAGCAAAATGTCACCGCCTGAGTCCCAGCGTGACCCTCTTTCAGTGTAAAAATAGCCAACAATTTAAGGATCGTACTTCACAGGCGAAACTAACAATAGTAATAAACTCCCTGAAAGGGTAGGGAGGCTCGTGCGGCGTTGAACAGCTTCAGGACACATCTGGAAGGCTCTGCTTTCCTGATGTTAGGTTTGGCAGCTGGGGGAGGAGGGGGAGAGGAGGATGGAGTGGTGCCGACACGGTGAAGGGTGACGGGGAAGGAGGGTAGCGGTGACACACTGAGATCCCTTTGCCTTCCTGTTGATTCACTCTTTACTAAGGGTTAGTGACGTGGAGGACCACACCACACACACACACACACACACACACAAAGAAAAGAAAAAAGAGGCAGCAGACAGAAGGGAAACATACACAAGGTTGTACACAGAACACCACACCCACCCCACATGCGTGCACGTGTGCAACACATACCGCTCCCCACCCAAGCCCAGGGCTACAGTAACGTGCCCAGGCATTGGTGTCACAAAGACATTGACATGGCAAAGATAAGGAGAGTGACACGTCCGTGGATGGCTGCACGGGCATGTAACGAGCACACAGACAGACAGAAACCTGGGAGGGACTTAGAAGTCATTTCCTGGTAGTTTCAGTCCTTCCTAGAAAAAAAAACTCAAGGGGAAAACTTTCAGCTTGCAGATGCTGCTGCCCTTTCTCCAGCCTCGCAAAACGAGAAGTAAAACTGGGGGAAGAAGCTGCCTCCTTCCTTCTCCTGAGAGCGCCTGATATGTTTCATTGCATGGGCAAGGGGAAGGAAAGCAACCCCCAAAGCAGCCCTCCCACAGAGACCCCCCTCCCCACACAGACACACACACACGCAAGCACACGGTGGAGAGGGGGTGGGGAAGAAAGGACGGTGGCATCAGACGTTCAAAACAACAACAATAATACTAAAATTAAATTAACAGTCGCCAGATGGCAGCTGGTGCAACTTGATGGGATCACAAAGTGAGTGAGCATGTGTGTGTGTGTATCACAAAGTGAGCGAGCATGTGAATGCGTGTGATTTCACAAAATGAGTATGCGTATGTGTGTGATCAAGAGTGAGCATGTGTGTGTGATCCCAACATGAGTGAGCATGTGCGTGTGTGATATCACAAAATGAGTACGTGTATGTGTGTGAGGTCAAGAGTGAGCACGTGTGATCATCACAACACGAGTGAGCATGTGTGTGATCACAAAGTGAGCATGTGTGTGTGCAAGCAAAGTGAGTGTGATCAGAAAGTGAGTGAGCATGTGTGTGTTTGCGATCACAAAGTGAGCATGTGGTGTGTGTGTGTGAGAGAGGCCCGCCGGGTGCGGGTAGCCGGGGGGAGCAGGCTTGAGGCGAGAAGGACCCGAGGCCAGGGCGAGGGGCTGCAGGGGAGGAGGAGGCTCTCACCTGTTCCTGACAAGGAGGTCTCCATCTCCCGGGAGTGGCACAGGCGAGTCTTGCCGCAGGGTAACCGCGTCTCGGAAGTTTGAGCTCAGCTTTGTCACCACCAGCTTCTTCATGGAGCTGGGGATAGACGAGCCCTGGAAATCCAGAAAGTGACGGGAGTAGGACATGTCCAAGATGGGCCGAGGCCACCCGCCAGCCACGCCGGACCAGGCGGGACTCAGCTGCTGCTCCCACCTCCAGCGACACCGGGCTCCCCAGCACCTCAGCACCGCGCAGCCTTTAGCACTCGCACCCATTCCCCGGCTCAGACCTCCTGCATGCCCCCTCGCTGCCCTCAGGAGCTTTCCAGCTAGAGGAGGCTTCTTCAGGCAGCTTCCAAAACCCACCACCACCACCTAAGGCACAGGCAGAGCTCCTCTCTGCACATAGCTAGTGGGTATGTAAATAAAGTCTAATGGAGCAAGCGGCAGCCTGCCTGCGACTTCCCAACCCAGCCCCTCCACCACACGCCTGCACCAGAGGAAGCGGCGGCAGCACCAGCGAGATGATCCCCTAGAGCTGATCTTCCATTTCCCGTCACTAACATGAAACAGGAGCAAAGTTCACCCTCTTAGCACAGTCCAACCAGCAAAGCTGCTGCCGCAGCAAAAAGAGAAAAAAAAAAAGAAAAAAAAGGAGCTGTGCATATGTTTGTGTGATCTGCAACACCTCTGCACAGTCCCACCGAGGCTAACCCCTATAGCTAAGGACGTCTTTCTTCCCGATGTGCAAAAGGCTAGATTTGCTGCTTTTAGCTTTTTTTTTTTTTTTTTTTGGGGGGGGGGGGCTTTTTAATGTGCACGCTGCCTCCTAGGAAGGGATTAAAAAAATGAATCTAAAAATGCAGCGGATTTCCCCCTCCACCCCACTCTTTAGTTTATAGAAGACGCAAGATGACCCCTTTTTAGGGGGAAAAAAAGCCCCAGGAAGAAAAGAACACCCCTCCACCCCGCATAAATTATCAGATCAATAAGGTTAAGAGTAGTGAAGAGAAGTTGCAGCTAATCTCGTAATGTTGTTATTAGGAGCTGCCGGGGAGCCGCAGGCGGCGGGAGGCGCCGCCCCTTCCGTGCGAAACGTTCACTTCCTCGCAAGGTGGTACGAATCAACCCAGAGCCGCTAGCAACCGCTAGTGGATGCCGCGCGCCGATTTGGGAGAGGAGAAAAAAACACCGCGATTTAGGAAATGCATGGCAAGCATCTCCGGGATCTCTGTGTGTCCGCGCGCTGTCTGCTCTTCCAGCTGGGAGATGCCGCGATGCACACGACGTGTACTTTGCGCCCCTCTGGATTTGAGAGCTCTGCCTTGCGCATGAATTCCCTTCCCCCTCTTTCTGTGACATAAAAAAATATTGCCTTCCGGCCAAAAATATCCCTCCCCCCCAATTCTGTCAGATCTTTGCTATAGGTTTTTTGGTTGTTTTCAATCAACCCTGCAATGTTAGAATTACTTTTGGGAGAGAGGGGGTTGTTGGTTGGCTGCAGCCGTGTTGGTCTCAGGACAGGCAGGCAAGGTTCTAATAAAAGAGGCAGATGTGACCTCTTTTATTAGACCAACTAAACAGTCAGAAATTTTAGTTGCAAATTGGTCTTTGCAAGCTTTTGGGCACACACCCTTTTGGGAGGAAGACCCTGCCAGTGGGTCAAAGGTCTGAAGTTAAGTGTCTTAAAAAATGTCCAGTCTCTGGTGCTTGCTCTTAGAAGAAGGTGGGAGGTTATTTAGGACAGATGTTGCAATGGGGTAGGGAAAGACCTCGTGTGCAACTCTCCTCCAATTAACTGCCTCGTGTCCATATCTCATCTCTTATTTGCACGGTATTAAAAATTAAAAATATAAAAAATCCCACCCCCCCTTTGCCCGAAAGGAAGCAAACTTGTAGCTTCAAGCGTTTCCTTTTAGGAACCCCGTGTTTGTTTGTTTTTTTTATTTGCTTTCCTGAGTTGAAAAGGCAAAGAGAAGGACCCTTCTATTCTTGCAGTTAGTAGTATGTGTACCCCCAAACATAAATTGTGCAAAATCTTTTAGCAGCCTCTCATATGCTGCAGCTCTCGCTCTGCAATCTGGTGGTATTTGCCAGGAAGGGTGAAGTGCACCTCTCCCACAACTCATCCTAAATCCAGGGCTGGTTATGTGCGTGCCAAGGTTAGCTCTCATCTCTTTGCTTTTTAAGTTTGCCAGAACTAGACCTCTGTTTAAGTTAAATCAGCACATGCGTCTTGCACAGTACTTTAGCGAGTGGATTACAATGACAAAACCCTCCATGTGTGCCTTACATGAGAAATCTTTTATGCGATGCTGTATTAAGACTTCTTCTTTTTTTGTCATATTGTTTAGCCCTGGAAAAAAATGAAAACAAAGCAATTAAAAAGATTGACAGGTATGGGTTTGTGTGAGACCTATTTGTAATTGTCAGGGTGACGTTGGCAAGAGGAGGAGGAGTAAGAAACTGAAGCAGGAAAAGCAGCTCGATGTGTCTGTCTATCAGTTGAGACTGTCTGAAAGCTCTGGGATCTGAATGTGTGTTATATTTCAGTGAAAAGAGAAGA